>NC_134358.1:526728230-526834187 GCF_048569485.1 Anomaloglossus baeobatrachus
TCTTGGTGAAAAACCAAAAAAGGTGACTCCGAAGAGAGCGCAGCCAAATCAGAGACTCTCCTGAGAGAAGTTATGGCCATCAGAAAGACCACTTTCTGTGAAAGTCGAAACAAAGGAACCTCCCTAAGAGGCTAAAAGGGGGGTTTCTGTAAGGCCGTGAGGACCAGATTAAGATCCCAGGGATCCAAAGGCCGCCGGTAAGGAGGAATGATGTGAGATGCGCCCTGTATGAAGGTGCGCACCTGAGCCAGTCGGGCGATACGCCGCTGGAACAATACCGACAGAGCCGAGACCTGTCCCTTGAGGGAATTGAGGGATAGTCCTAGCTGCAGACCGGACTGTAGAAAGGACAGGATGGTCGTCAAAGAGAACGGCCAAGGAGCATGGCCGGAAGAGCGACACCAGGACAGGAAAATCCTCCAAGTCCTGTGGTAAATCCTGGCCGAGGAAGACTTCCGAGCCTGAGTCATAGTGGAGATGACCTCGGAAGGAATGCCTGAAGCCGTCAGGATCCAGGACTCAAGAGCCACGCCGTCAATCTGAGAGCCGCAGAATTCTGGCGGAAAAACGGACCTTGAGAAAGAAGGTCTGGGCGGTCCGGGAGATGCCACAGCATTTCTACGAACAGACGGAGCAGGTCTGGGTACCAAGCTCGCCTGGGCCAGTCTGGAGCAATGATTATAACCCGACGGCCCTCCATTCTGATCTTGCGCAGGACTCTGGGCAAGAGAGCTAGAGGGGGAAACACGTAGGCCAGACGGAACTGGGACCAATCTTGAACCAGCGCGTCCGCTGCGAAGGCCTGAGGATCGTGGGAGCGAGCCACGTAAACCGGGACCTTGTTGTTGTGCCGGGATGCCATTAGATCCACTACCGGAGTGCCCCACTTGCGGCAGATTGACCGGAACACTGCCGGATGCAGGGCCCACTCGCCGTTGTCTACGGTTTGACGGCTGAGATAATCGGCCTCCCAGTTTTCTACGCCTGGGATGTGGACTGCGGATATGGTGGACTTGGAGTCCTCCGTCCACTGAAGGATGCGTTGAACCTCCAACATCGCCAGGCGGCTGCGAGTCCCGCCCTGGTGATTGATGTAGGCAACAGCTGTCGCGTTGTCCGACTGGACTCGAATGTGCTTGCCCGCCAACAGGTGGTGAAAGGCTACGAGAGCTAGAAGTACAGCCCTGATTTCCAGCACATTGATCGAGAGGGCTGATTCGGACGGAGTCCAAGTGCCCTGTGCTCGGTGGTGGAGAAATACTGCTCCCCAGCCGGAGAGGCTGGCGTCCGTGGTGAGGATCACCCAGGACGGAGTCAGGAAGGAGCGTCCCTGAGAGAGAGAGGGGCCGAAGCCACCACTGAAGAGAGCTCCTGGTCTGTGGCGACAGAGCCACTAGCCTGTGCAAGGAAGAGGTCCGCTTGTCCCAAAAGCGGAGAATGTCCAGCTGCAGAGGACGCAGATGGAACTGGGCAAAGGGAACCGCTTCCATTGACGCCACCATCTGACCCAGCACCTGCATGAGGTGCCTGATGGAATGACGGCGGGGCTTCAACAGAGAACGCACCGCCAGATGAAGGGACTGCTGTTTGACTAAGGGCAGCTTCACAAGTGCCGGCAGAGTCTCGAATTGCATCCCTAGGTACGTAAGTTCCTGGGTCGGGGTCAGAGTGGACTTGGGCAGATTGACAAGCCACCCGAATTGAACAAGCGTGGCGAGAGTGAGCGAGACACTCCGCTGACAGTCTGCACTGGATGAGGCCTTGACTAGAAGGTCGTCCAGGTAGGGGATTACTGCCAACCCCTGGAGATGCAGAACCGCAACCACTGCTGCCATGACCTTGGTGAAAACACGAGGGTCCGTGGCTAACCCGAAGGGGAGAGCCACGAATTGGAAATGTTCCTCTCCGATTGCAAAGCGTAGCCAACGCTGGTGTGAAACTGCAATTGGCACATGCAGATAAGCATCTCTGATGTCGATGGATGCTAGAAAATCTCCTTGGGTCATTGAGGCAATGACCGACCGCAGAGATTCCATGCGAAAGTGCCGCACCTGAACATGCTTGTTGAGAAGCTTGAGATCCAGGATGGGCCGGAAGGAACAGTCCTTCTTGGGGACTAGGAAGAGGTTTGAGTAGAAACCTCTGAACCGTTCCCGGGCGGGAACCGGAACAATTACTCCGTTGGCCTGCAATGATGCCACGGCCTGTGAGAAGGCGGCGGCTTTGGAGCAGGGGGGAGTGGACATAAAAAATCTGTTTGGCGGGCTGGAAGAAAATTCTATCCTGTAGCCGTGGGAGATGATATCCCGCACCCACTGATCGGAGACGTGTTGAAACCACACGTCGCCAAAGTGGGAGAGCCTGCCACCGACAAAGGACGTTGCTGGCGCAGCCAGATAGTCAAGAGGAGGCTGCCTTAGTGGCAGCGGCTCCTCCGTTCTTCT
The DNA here is from genome assembly GCF_048569485.1 of Anomaloglossus baeobatrachus. Taxonomy (NCBI): domain Eukaryota; kingdom Metazoa; phylum Chordata; class Amphibia; order Anura; family Aromobatidae; genus Anomaloglossus; species Anomaloglossus baeobatrachus. The sequence goes on from NC_134358.1 coordinate 526,730,675, forward strand.
GAGGACGCGGCTTCGCGCGCCAGCTGGATTTTCGATCCTTGGCTGAGTTAGAGGACGAAGCTGAGGGCTTAGAGGATGACCAGTTAGAGGAACGAAAGGAACGAAACCTCGACTGGTTCCTGCCCTGGACAGGTTTCCTGGTTTTAATTTGTGGCAAGGAAGTACTCTTCCCGCCAGTAGCTTCCTTAATAATTTCATCCAGTTGTTCACCGAACAGCCGGGACCCAGCAAAGGGGAGCCCAGCAAGGTACTTCTTAGAAGAAGCGTCTGCTTTCCACTCTCGAAGCCACAAGATCCTGCGGATCGCGAGAGAATTAGCGGAAGCCACCGCAGTGCGGTGAGAAGCCTCTAGAATGGCAGACATGGCGTAGGATGAAAAAGCGGGAGCCTGGGAAGTTAAGGCAACCATCTCGGGTATAGAGTCCCTGGCGAGGGAATGTATCTCCGCCAGAGAGGCAGAGACTGCCTTAAGAGCCCACACTGCTGCAAAGGACGGGGAGAACGAGGCTCCTGCCGCCTCATATACAGATTTGGCCAGAAGGTCAACCTGGCGGTCAGTGGGATCCTTAAGAGAGGTGCCATCAGCCACAGATACGACTGTCCGGGCTGAGATTCTAGACACCGGAGGGTCTACCTTTGGTGAGTGAGCCCACTCCTTGACCTCTTCTGGTGGAAAGGGAAAAACGGTCATCAGCACTACGCTTTGGGAAGCGTTTGTCAGGACAGGCCCTGGGCTTGGTAACAGTGGCCTGAAAACTGGAGTGGTTAAAAAACATACTCCTTGCTCTCTTGGGTGAGGTAAACTGGTGTTTTTCTACCAGAGAGGCTTGTTCCTCTGACACTGGAGGATTGAGGTTCAGTACGGAGTTAATGGATGCAATCAAGTCACTAACATCCGCATCACCCTCAGATAAATCAATGGGGTACATAGAGGTAGCGTCTGAGCCCACAGTAAAAGTATCCTCCTCGCCCTGCACTTCAGCACGTGAATCAGAGCCGTGGGACGAGGAAGGAGAAGAGTCCCTGCGTCTCCGTTTAGGAGGACGGGGTCCTAAAACATGCTCTGTTAGCTCTGCAGAGCGAGTCGGAGCAGCAGAGGCACCCTGAGAAGGGGGCTGATGCATGGTCAGCAGAGTCCGGGACAGCTGTCCCATGGAGTCGGCAAAAGATTGGGAGATAGCACTGGAAAAAGATGCTACCCAAGCCGGGGGTTCAGCCACCGGGGCTGGAGCAGCCGGAGGGACCCCTGAGGAGGCTCCAGGCTGAGGCACCACTATGTTCGAGCAGGCATCACAATGTGGATATGTGCTCGGTTCAGGCAGAATGAGATGACATGCAGTGCATATAGAGTACAGCCTTGCAGCCTTGCTCCTAGTGAGAGACATGCTGCTGAGGTGGAGGCTCTGCAGTAAAGAATACACTCCTTTAGAATGACCCCCTGAGAGTGTATAATAAAGCCCACAACCAGAATGTGTGGCTTACCAGACCGGTTCTTGTGTGCCCTCCGGATTCCACAGCTCGGACCCCCAGTATTTGCAGAAGTTGCAGCAGCCAGCGCCGATCAGTGAGTGAACGCTGATAAAATGGCGCCGGAGTGAAGAGGGGGGGGCGGGGTTTAGCCCAAGAGCGGGAACCGGAGGGCCAAGGGGAGATACAGGGGAGGGAAACATCTCCTCAGAGAGGAGTGTCCTCCCCTCTGCTGAACGGCCGGTGGGCGTCGCCGCACTGTTCCCCTGCAAGACTGACATGCAGGGGAACTGAAAACGAAACTAGGCCGCAACTGAAGCCGGGGCCTAGATTTTTACATGCGGCCGACGAGCAGGCACCCTCGGCGCGGTTCTCAGGAAAAACCCAGAGAACCGGCCGGAAATCACAGCAAAGTCAAAAGACACACTCTCCCCTCAATAAAGGTACCCGGGACCCCTGAATAACGTCTCAATACTTAGCTTTTGAGACGCAGGGCCAGGTCCCTGGGGGGGTAAACGCTCCGTCCGGCAGGATCCTGAAAGGGCTGCGGATGGAGACCGGTCTCCTGCAAAGCAGAGAGAACCGTGATGGCTCCCACTTCAAGCCAGAGCCTCAGGGGATGGTGAAGGAGCGCGGCATGTGAAGGCTCCAGCCTTGTAAAGTCAACCTTAACAGCACTACCGACACAGTGGGGTGAGAAGGGACATGCCGGGAGTCCAGACTGGACCCGCTTTTCTTCCAAATCTTTGAAATCAAAAATCTTAAAAATCAAAAATCAGAAAATGCATGTGTGTGTGTGTGACCTCCTGAACACAAAGCATTGAACTGGTTAGATTTGTCATTCAGGGGGTGTATATGCTCGGAGGGAGGAGCTACACTTTTAGTGTAGTACTTTGTGTGTCCTCCGGAGGCAGAAGCTATACACCCATGGTCTGGGTCTCCCATAAGGAACGATGAAGAAAATCCACTGAAAATACCCTTTACTGAGTGTTGTCTATGAATTAAAATAGACCCCTGATGAACCCCAGAAGTGTGGGGTGAAACGTGTTGGATCAGTAGTTTTGGGTCAACTCATTAAGTGGGTCAACACTTGTTTTAAAATTACCCTATATCTCTCCTACATCGGTGGTGAGAAGAAAAGCCGCCGAGTGGGGGCACCAATTAATAAATCTAGGGTGCCGACCCCCACAGGATAGGCAGAAACAGAACCAAAAGGGAAAGAATAGGGCTTTTAAAAAAAAAAAAAAAAAAAAAAATCACAGGGATTCTGTCACGAAGGGTGTACACACAAGTAATTGTTTAGTATTTATTGTTATGCGAGTCTAAAATACAATAACAAACCTAATACCTTCATGTGTGACACATTTAGATACATGGCTCAGCAGACTATCACATGATGGGATTAGATGCACAGCTAAGTGGACTATCACTCATGATAGTATAAGGGGTGCTTCACACATAGCGAGATCGCTACCGAAATTGCTGCTACGGCACGGTTTTGGTGACGCAACAGTGACCTCATTAGCGATCTCGCTGTGTGTGACACTGAGCAGCGATCTGGCCCCTGCTGCGAGATCGCTGCTCGTTACACACAGCCCTGGTTCGTTTTCTTCAAAGGCGCTCTCCCGCTGTGACACACAGATCACTGTGTGTGACAGCGAGAGAGCAACGAAGTGAAGCGAGCAGGGAGCAGGAGCCGGCATCTGGCAGCTGTGGTAAGCTGTAACCAGGGTAAACATCGGGTAACCAAGGTGGTTACCCGATATTTACCTTAGTTACCAGCCTCCGCAGCTCTCACGCTGCCTGTGCTGTCGGCTCCGGCTCTCTGCACATGTAGCTGCAGTACACATCGGGTTAATTAACCCGATGTGTACTGTAGCTAGGAGAGCAGGGAGCCAGCGCTAAGCAGTGTGCGCGGCTCCCTGCTCTCTGCACATGTAGCTGCAGTACACATCGGGTTAATTAACCCGATGTGTACTGTAGCTAGGAGAGCAGGGAGCCAGCGCTAAGCAGTGTGCGCGGCTCCCTGCTCTCTGCACATGTAGCTGCAGTACACATCGGGTTAATTAACCCGATGTGTACTGTAGCTAGGAGAGCAAGGAGCCAGCGCTAAGCAGTGTGCTTCGGCTGCTGTGTTTGACAGCTAAGCAGCGATTATAACAGCGACTTACAAGGTTGCTGTTACGTCACAGAAAATGGTGACGTAACAGCGACCTCGTTGTCGCTGTCGCTTAGTGTGAACCAGCCCTTAGGTACATGGCTCAGCAGGTGGTGTTACATATTATAGGATTAGATACATAACAGCAGACTTAAGCTGGGTTCACACATAGCAATAGCGACGTCGCTGTTACATCACCATTTTCTGTGATGCAACAGCGACCTTGTAAGTCGCTGTTATGATCGCTGCTTAGCTGTCAAACACAGCAGACGCAGCAGCGATCATAACGACACGCGTCGCTGTGCTACATGTGCAGAGCAGGGAGCCGCGCACACTGCTTAGCTCTGGTTCCCTGCACTCCTAGCTACAGTACACATCGGGTTAATTACCCGATGTGTACTGCAGCTACATGTGCAGAGAGCAGGAGCCGGCACTGGCAGCGAGAGCGGCGGACGCTGGTAACGAAGGTAAATATCGGGTAACCAGGGAAAGGTCTTCCCTTGGTTACCCGATGTTTACCCTGGTTACAGCTTACCGCAGCTGCCAGATGCCAGCTCCTGCTCCCTGCTCGCTTCATTTCGTCGCTCTCTCGCTGTCACACACAGCGATGTGTGCGGCACAGCGGGAGAGCGACGACCAAAAAATGAAGCTGGACATTCAGCAACGACCGGCGACCTCACAGCAGGGGCCAGGTCATTGCTGGATGTCACACACAGCGACGGGACGTCGCTGCAACGTCACAGAAAATGGTGACAGATTACCGCACCCGCAGTAAAAAAAACGCGGCAAACTGCACCCGAAAACCGCATGCGGTTTGCCGCGGTATTGTTCGCGGTATTGCCGCGGTTTTGCCGCGTGCGAGTTGGTACATGTGCTTTTATTGCATTCAATGCAATAAAGCACATTGAAAAAAAAAAAAAAAGAAAAAAAAATCATTTCCTTCTGAGATAGATGGTAGATAGATAGATAGATAAATAGACAGACAGAGGACAGATCGCTGCATTTCTCACGGTCGGTAGTGAGTTCATATTACCGGCCATGGGAAATGCCCTGTGGTTACCTCTGCTGTCTCGCTGCGAGGCTGCATTCATTCAGCGCTGTGTCAGTCGCGGCTGGATGCAAGCATCGCAGGACGTGGATTACATCGGAGCTTTGTTTCGGGAGGGGTTAATAAAAGGGTGAACGAAAGTTATTTGTGTTTTATTTAAAATAAAAGGATTTTTCGGTGTGTGTTTTTATTCACTTTACTTACGGGTTGATCATGTCAGCTGTCTCCTAGACGCTGCCATGATCAAGCCTGGACTTAGTGGCGGCGATCCGCCGCCATTAACTCCTTGTATTACCCTGACTGCCACTGCATCACGGCAGCAGGAAGAGCTGGGGACACTCCGGTACTGTCGCATAATGCATGCGACAGTCCCGGGGCAGCTGCGGCTGATATTCTCGGCTGCGGGAGGTGGGAGGGAGGCGGGGGACATTAACCCTGCCCCTCACCCTCCCCAGCCTGAGAATACCGGGTCGCCACTGTGTGCTTACCTCGGCTGGAAGGTAAAAATACAGCGGAGCCCACGTGTTTTGTTTTCTATATTTCCGTTTGCTTTCTATGTGTATTCTATATGTCTATGTCTGTGTCTGTGTTCTATGTCTGTGATGTCTGTGTGTGTCTGTGATCTCTGTGTGTGTGTTTACTCTCTGCTCCGCTTCCTCTTCATGTCATAATGACATAACTTCCCTGCAAAACCGCAGGCAAGCGATGGACATTACCGGAGGTAAACGCGAAATACCACAGGGAATAACGCAGGAAAACGCAGTGAACCGCACAGAATTTGCTGCCTGCGTTATTCCCTGCGGGATTTCACGATTACATTGGAGTCAATGTAGTGAAATCCAGCAGCGACGTGCGGAAAAGAAGTGACATGCAATTGTTTTTGCTGCGGGAATCCCGGAGCAAAACATGCAGCTGTCAAATTCCGCATAGTGCGCACAGGATTTTTTTTTTCCCCATAGGATTTGCTGGTGAATCACTGCAGAAATGTTATGAACATTTTCTGCAGCGAAACATGCAGCAAAACCGCAGGAAATCCGCGGCAAAAAACGGTAAGTGCGCACAGGGCCTTACACATGATGGGATTAGACATCAATCAGCATAAAGCCTCATACACATGTCTGTAATACAGGGACATTTAAATAAGGCTTTACTGCTGCATCTGCAAAACACATCAGACCAAATTTGCTTTGCAAATGCAGCAGTAAAGCCTCATTTACACTTCCCTGTATTACAGACATTTGAATGAGGCTTTACGCCAATAAAGCAACTCTCAGCAAGTGATCAGAGCGCAGCCGCATGATAATGTCTCTGCTGTGCTCTGAACACTTGTGGTGACAGAGGCGTTGAGCACAGGTCAGCAACCTGGATAAAGATAGGAGGATAGGAGTTTGCAGTGTCGGACTGGCTACCGGAGGAACAGCTAGTAATACCAGTCCTGGCCTGCACTGAACTCCGGAGCTCTCAGCTGAGCTCCGGAGTGAAGCCTGGACTGAACAGCGGGTTGCAGGACTGAATTGCGAGCGCCGACTGATTCTCCGGCTATCACATTTCAGTCCATGACAGCGGTACAGGCCAGGCTGGACTCCGCAGCTCACCCAAGAGCTCCGGAGTTCAGTGCAGGTAACCGCGGCAAGGACTGGGTATTCCTGGCAGACCCTCCGGTAGCCAGTCCGACGCTGGGCGTTTGAGATTGACTGTGTACTGCTGAGTGAGTCAGCTTTTCTTAATTCTGTATTTTGTTATAAATATCAGGAGAGCAACATCTCAACCCCCTTGCCTTATCTAACCACACAGTGTATGCCTATGGGCGCTATTCTCTCTTTTTTAGGTCGGCAACTTGACCTTGTACTACGCTACAGAGTTCTTCTCACCGCTGGAAGAAATCTCCGCCACGGCATTGTTCTCACCATTCAGAGCATTGCTACGGCGGTAACTTCTTCAAGTACCGAAAACAGCTTGGCATTTAGTAGTAAGATATCAGGTTGCTAACCTGCACTTAACACACCCCAGGGCTTTGGGGTACTCGGTCCTGAGCTGTTATATTACGGGAAAAGTTCCCTGGGTAGCCGTTTCCCGGTTCAGTGACCCCGGGGGTCGCCTAAAAGGGGTTTTGTACAAGGAATAAAAAAAAAATCAAGAAGTTTTAATGACGCCACTTGCGGTATGCGGCTATATGGGGAAAGCCGCCGCTGCAGAGTCTCTCACTGCTGGGGCTGGTGGTATTGGGCAGCTTAGATGTAATGGCTCTCCGCAAGTAGAGCTAGGCCCCAGGGGAGGATGATAGTGGTTGTAGTCGTCGGAACGCGGGACAGCGTCGCCGGTAAATAATGGAAACAAGGCAAGAACTCCGGTACAGGAGTTTTACTCAATGGTTAGGAGATTGCCCGAGAGCGTACTGGTTCACTGCTGGTACCGTATTTTTCGGACCATAAGACGCACTTCCTCCCCCCCCCCCCCCCAAATGTTGGGGGAAAGTTGGGGGTGCGTCTTATGGTCTGACTATAGGGCTGCAGCCGGGAATCAGGGTGCTGCGGTGGAGCGGGTCATTGGGGGCACGAGCAGGCAGCAACAGCGCCTGCCGTGACCACGTGGGCCCGCTCATTACATATGCACGCCCATCCCCCACCCATTTCTCAGCGCAGAAGCCGGCGCTGCCAGGTGGGCGGGAGGACGAGCAGGGACGCGCGCATAGCAAAGAGCCGGCCCGCATGATCACCCCTGGCAATTACAGCCTGGAGTGATCATGTGCAGCTGTATTCACTGCCCCCCGCGCGGCGGCGGCGTCGTCGTCATCAGCGCGGGGTGTAGTGAGTCAGTACACTCACCCCGTCCCAGTGTGTGGAGCCGTCCCCCTGCAGCACGCGATGTCTTCCTGTCTGTGCCGGTCAGCTAATCTGTGCTGGTCAGCTGATCGGCACAGACAGGAAGACATCGCGGTGCTGCAGGGGAACGGCTCCACACACACAGGTCAGCGGCGCAGAGAGGAAGATATGATCGGTGCTGGAGGGAGTGAGGAAAAGGTGAGTATAAACGTTTAATTTGTTAATCTGTGCTATAGGATACAGGCCATATACCAGGATGGTATATGAGCACGATGGGGGCATATAGCAGGATGGGGCATATAGCAGGATGGAGTATATGAGCAGGATGGGTGGTATATGAACAGGATGGGGTTATATGAACAGGATGGGGGTATATGAACAGGATGGGGGTATATGAACAGGATGGGGGTATATGAACAGGATGGGGGTATATGAGCACGATGGGGGCATATAGCAGGATGGAGTATATGAGCAGGATGGGTGGTATATGAACAGGATGGGTGGTATATGAACAGGATGGGGTTATATGAACAGGATGGGGTTATATGAACAGGATGGGGTTATATGAACAGGATGGGGTTATATGAACAGGATGGGGTTATATGAACAGGATGGGGGTATATGAACAGGATGGGGGTATATGAACAGGATGGGGGTATATGAACAGGATGGGGGTATATGAACAGGATGGGGGTATATGAACAGGATGGGGGTATATGAACAGGATGGGGGTATATGAACAGGATGGGGGTATATGAACAGGATGGGGGTATATGAACAGGATGGGGGTATATGAACAGGATGGGGGTATATGAACAGGATGGGGGTATATGAACAGGATGGGGGTATATGAACAGGATGGGGGTATATGAGCAGGATGGATGGGGGTATATGAGCAGGATGGGGGTATATGAACAGGATGGGGGTATATGAGCAGGATGGATGGGGGTATATGAGCAGGATGGATGGGGGAATATGAGCAGGATGGATGGGGGAATATGAGCAGGATGGATGGGGGGTATATCAATAGGATGGGGGTATATGAACAGGATGGGGTATATGAGCAGGATGGGGGAATATGAGCAGGATGCTGGTATATGAGCAGCATGGGGGTTTATAGCAGGATCATATACAAGGCAGGAGGATCATTATCAGGATGGGGTACCTTAGTAGAGAATTTGGGGACATTACCCCCATAACAGTGTCAGCAGCAGATCCTTGCCCCATAACAGTGTGTCATGACCACATTTTATTTGCTTAAAGTTTTATTTTCCTATTTTCCTCCTCTAAAACCAGGGTGCGTCTTATAGTCCGAAAAATACGGTAAGTCTCTGGTTATCCGGTGCAAGATCCAGGCGGTTACCGGTGTCAGTGTAAACGTCCTGTTTGTCTTCGCTGTCTAGCGATCAGCAGAAGGAACCTGGGCCGAGCTCCAGCTCACAAGCCCCAGGCTCTAGAACGGAAAGATAAGCTGTGTGTCGTCCCACCAGCACTGGTGCTCTCCTGCACCCAGTCTGGTCTCATGGGGCGTCCCTCCAGAAAAGCTCTCTATGTGTCATGGCTACCTCCTCTTATACCCCAAGTGGCACCTGCCCCCCAGTGGTTGTCCTGGTGACCGGGAAGTCCCATACTACCAGATGGCTAACTCTACCAGTCCACCCCCCCCCCCTGTGGGGAAGGCACCTAACTGCATCTGAAACATGTCTGGTGTGAGCACCACAAACCACCTGTCACTTACCAGGATAGATGCTGCTCCTTAACTTAGTTGCAGTACCCTGTGGCAACCAGAGCCTCAGGGGCGCCACATACATCACCGCTGCCTAGGACCTAATACAGTCAGCACTCAACACTGTGCTAGCGGTGACAGAAATTTTAGCTCACACCTCAGCTCTGAGCTACAATAAAATGGTGCCTGACGCTCCTCACAGCTGTGAATTAGACAGGCCATGGAACAAGCCCAGATCACAGCTGAGGTAGCCAAAGTATAGGAGATGCGGTTGGACATTGAGTGCCGTCTCCCATAGCCAGAGGCTGCCGAATTTATGGTAAGTATTGTACTCAGACACTTACACACCAGCAATTAAAAATAGCAGATTATATAATGAATTAAAAAAAAAAAAAAAAACATTAAAAACACTACATTTAATATTCTTTTATGACGCCACTCCATCTAAGAGCACAAAATTGTAACCTTTTCCGGTTTTGCGCCTCCTTTGAAAGCCGACTAGAACAGTTTATGGCCTGCACAGATTTAATTCTCTGAAGCATGAAAATGTGATAAACCTATAAACAGGAGGTGGAGGGGTAGCCTCTTACTAAATCTGGCATCTTCCTCCAATGCACTTTAGTTAAGGACTGGTGTTAATAAATTTCCATGACCGTATGGAACTACCCTAATGTGTATTCTCATGAAATGCATAACAAGAAAATTCTACGTTTCTGCAGCACAATAGCAATAACCTTTAGTGATGGGTTTGCTATTCTTCAAAAAATAAAGTCAAATTCATACACGGCTGTAAAACATACCCGTCCATTTCTGCAAGGAGTTGGTTAATAGTCTGTCTAGAATACGGGTGCATGGGGGATTCAATCCTTTTTCCACCCACAGAATCCAACTCATCTATAAATATGACACATGGCGCATTCGTCTTGGCTTCCCCTTTAAAAGAAGAAAAAGAAAAAGTGAAAAGTGAACCACAAATAAAGCAACAGCAGAAGTGTATACAACCGCAAATTCTCATCAGCTCTATGCTGCAAATAAGATTAGTGGTCGAAAATCTATATAAGCATTGTGACCTACGTGAATGAATTCATATTCCACAACTGAAAAGTTTGATCGTTTTACTTTTTTTTTTTGTGGCATTGCAGAGACCCCAGAATTTTTTGTTTATAGTGTTTACCGATCGTGTTAATTATTTTTATATATTGATAGATCAGACTTTTCTGAACACGTGAAGCTTTTTTATGTTTATTTTTAATGGGGAAAAAGGGAAGGGGGGTACTTGAACTTTTTTTTACCTTTTTTTTTTTTAAACATGTTTGTGATTAAGATTTTTAAACATAACAAAAAAATTAAACAGTCAATTGCATGGTCAAATAGTAAACATCAACATACAAGAGATGGATTTGCTCGTCAACGCAACTGTAAACCTTGCAAAGAAAGAAAAAAATAAAAAAGGTAGTATCACAAACAAAGAATAAGAATGTGTGTGAACCCTTCCACAATTATGTTCTTGCTATGGTGTTGACAACCATCTCCATATGGTACACGCTAAGTGTCTAATGATGGTCCCAAGACCCCCAAAGTCCCTCCCAGGTCTTCCAGACAATAGCATTCTGTATGGTGGAAAGGGCCAATTATTTTCAGGATTTCCTGAGGACTATAATGAAAACCAATTAACTTTATCCACAGTGGAAAAACTTTTCCTGCTGATTTTTCTTTACTCTTTTTTTTTTTTTTTTTTTTTTTTTTTTTACTTTTAACTGTGTAGGGTTTTTTTTTTTTTAGTCCCCTTAGGGGACCACTTGAGCTATATACAGTAATACCAAAGAAGGGAATTTTGTTTACTTACCGTAAATTCCTTTTCTTCTAGCTCCTATTGGGAGACCCAGACAATTGGGTGTATAGCTTCTGCCTCCGGAGGCCACACAAAGTATTACACTTTAAAAAGTGTAACCCCTCCCCTCTGCTATACACCCTCCCGTGCATCACGGGCTCATCAGTTTTGGTGCCAAAGCAGGAAGGAGGAAACTTATAAATTGGTCTAAGGTAAATTCAATCCGAAGGATGTTCGGAGACTGAAACCATGAACCAAAAGAACAATTCAACATGAACAACATGTGTACACAAAGAACAACAGCCCGAAGGGAACAGGGGCGGGTGCTGGGTCTCCCAATAGGAGCTAGAAGAACAGGAATTTACGGTAAGTAAACAAAATTCCCTTCTTCTTTGTCGCTCCATTGGGAGACCCAGACAATTGGGATGTCCAAAAGCAATCCCTGGGTGGGTAAAAGAATACCTCGATAAAAAGAGCCGAAAACGGCCCCCTCTTATAGGTGTGCAACTGCCGCCTGAAGGAGTCGCCTACCTAGGCTGGCATCTGCCGAAGCAGAGGCATGTACCTGATAGTGTTTCGTGAAAGTGTGCAGACTCGACCAGGTAGCCGCCTGACACACCTGCTGAGCCGTAGCCTGGTGTCGCAATGCCCAGGAAGCATCTACGGCTCTGGTAGAATGGGCTTACAGCCCTGCAGGCATTGGAAGCCCACAAGAACGGTAGGCTTCAAGAATCGGTTCCTTGATCTATCGAGCCAAGGTTGACTTTAAAACCTGAAAACCCTTACTCTGGCCCGCGACAAGGACAAAGAGCGCATCCGACCGGCGCCGGGGCGCCGTGCGAGAAATGTAGAGCCGGAGTGCTCCCACCAGATCTAATAAATGCAAATCCTTTTCACATTGGTGAACTGGATGAGGGCCCAAGGGTAAGAAGATATCCTGCTTGAGATGAAACGGGGATACCTTAGGGAGAAAGTCCGGGACCGGACGCAGAACCCCTTATCCTGGTGAAACACCAGGACGAGGGCTCTGCATGATAGTGCTGCTAGCTCAGACACTCTCCTGAGTGATGTGACTGCCACTAGGAAGGCCACCTTCTGTGAAGGGCGAGGTAGAGAGACCTCCCGCATCGGCTCGAAAGATGGCTTCTGACGAGTCGTCAGCACCCTGTTAAGATCCCAGGGTGCGAACGGACGCTCGTAATATGGGACCATGTGGTCAACCCCCCTGCAGGAACGTGCGGACCTGCGGAAGCCTGGCTAGACGCTTTTGAAAAAACACGGAAAGCGCCGATACTTGTCCCTTGAGAGAGCCGAGACAAGCCCTTGTCCATTCCGGATTGAAGTGAAAGACAGAAGGAAAAGTGGACAAGGCAAACGGCCAGGGAGTAAAACCCTGATCAGAGCACCAGGATAAGAAGATCCTCCAAGTCCTGGGCTAAATCTCGGCGGACGTTGGTTTCCTTGGCTGTCTCATGGTGGCGATGACATCTTGAGATAACCCTGATGACGCTAGGGGCCAGGGCTCAATGGCCACACCATCAGGATGAGGGCCGCAGTATTCAGATGGAAAAAAGGCCCTTGAGACAGCAAGTCTGGTCGGTCTGGGAGTGCCCACGGTTGACCCACCGTGAGGTGCCACAGCTCCGGGAACCACGATCTCCTCGGCTAGTCTGGAGCGACGAGGATGGTGCGGCGGCAGTCTGACCTGATCTTGCGTAACCCTCTGGGCAGTAGAGCCAGAGGAGGAAATACATAAGTCGAAACTGCGACCAGTCCTGAACTAACGTGTCTGCCGCCAGAGCTCTGTGATCCTTGGACCGAGCCATGAATGCCGGGACTTTGTTGTTGTGCCGAGACGCCATTAGATCGACGTCCGGTGTTCCCCAGCGGCAACAGATCTCTAGAAACACGTCCGGGTGAAGAGACCATTCCCCTGCTTCCATGCCCTGGCGACTGAGAAATCTGCTTCTCAGTTTTCTACGCCCGGGATGTGAACTGCGGAGGTGGTGTCGGAGTCCAGGTTCCCTGAGTCCTGTGGCGGAGGAAGACCGCTCCCCACCCTGACAGACTCGCGTCCGTCGTGACCACAGCCCCGACTGGGGCCGGAAAGATTTGCAAGGGAAATAGAGGCGTTCTTGTTTAGGGACGTCGACCTCCTGTCCCATTTGCGGTGTCCGATAGAAGCGGACGCAGACGAATCTGCGCAAGGGAACTGCCTCCATTGCTGCCACCATCTTCCTTAGGAAGTGTATGAGGTGCCTTAAGGGGTGTGACTGGGTCCGAAGGAGAGAGTGCACCCCTGTCTGTAGTGAGCGCTGTTTATGCAGCGGAAGCTTCACTATCGCTGAGAGAGTATGAAACTCCATCCCAAGGCATGAGAGTGTAGGACCGGCACCACTGTTGCCATGACTTTGGTGAAGACTCGACCTGATGGCGAAACGCAGGAAGCGTTGATGCTCTGGTGCAATCGGCACATGGAGATAAGCATCCCTGATGTCGATTGATGCTAGGAAGTCTCCTTGGGCCATCGAGGCGATGACAAAGCGGAGAGATTCCATCCGGAACCGTCAGGTTCTCTGTCTGTTGAGCAGTGGAAGTCCAGAACGGGGCGGAGTGATCCGTCCTATCTTGGTACCACGAACAAGCTGGAGTAAAAACCGCGACTACGTTCTTGAAGGGGAACGGGGATCGCAACTCCTCCTGCCGTCAGAGTGTTCACCGCCTGAAAACGTGCATCGGCTCGCTCGGGGGGCGGAGATGCTCTGAAGAAACGAGTCGGAGGACGAGAACTGAGCTCTATCCTGTAACCGTAAGACAGAATGTCTCATCCATCGGTCTTGGACATGTGGGGACCGCTCCCCTGACCTGGACCGCCATGCAGAAGAGGTTCTCTGGCTCTTCTGTGGCCCGTTGGACGATGAGGATTGGGACCTAGCTGAGGGTGCTGAGGTCTCTTTGGTTTGGGCTGGGTAAGCATGAGTCCTTTCCCTTGGACTGCTCAATCGTTTCATCCAATTGTTCGCCAAACAATCGGTCGCCAGAAAAAAGCAAACCGAACAAGAGTTTCTTGGAAGCAGAATCTGCGTTCCATTCGCGTAGCCACATGGCCCTGCGGACTGCCACCGGAGTGGCGGATGCTACCGCTGTACGGCTAGCCGAGTCCAGGACAGCATGCACGGCGGAGGATGAAAATACCGACGCCTGAGACGTCAAAGACGCTAATTGCGGAGCAGAGTATGACCGCATTAATCTCAGACCGAGCAGCTGAGATAGCCTGGAGTGCCCACACTGCTGCAAAGGCTGGGGCAACGGACGCGCCTATGGCTTCATAGATGGATCTCATTAGGAGCTCTGCCTGTCCGTGGCATTCTTGAGCGTTGAACCGTCAGCCACTGCTACTACTGATCTAGCCGCCAGTCAAGAGACTGGAGGGGCACCTTGGGACACTGAGCCCAACCCTTAACAACGTCAGAGGGGAAGGAACAACGTGTGTTATAAGGCGTTTAGTAAAAACGCTTGTCCGGGAAAGCCCTGTGCTTCTGGACAGCATCTCTGAAGCTTTTGAGAGCCACGTCCGGACAGAGTCCTGGGTTGCGACCTCCGCCTCATCCTCTATAGAGTCCTAAAGCTGAGACCCTTGATGAAGTCGGGGAAGATTCTAAGCAAGGCCGCTTAGCCGGTCTGGGACTGCGGTTCGTGCCGGAGTCCACCACGTAATAACCAGAGGCCACCCCAGGAGCACGCTTCGTCGCAGACCGTGAGAGGCCTGGGGGCGATCCCGCAGTGCCCGGGGCCTGTGTAAGGGGCCGGTCTGGACTGCAAGGTCCTAGTATCTTAGCAGACCATTTGTCCATAGCCTGAGCCATGGATAGTGAAAATGACTCAGAGTTTCTCAGCAAAAGCTGCAACTCTGTCCCTGCCGCCTGGACAGGGGACGCCGGCGGAGCTCAACCAGTGCCCCCGACTCCGGCTGAGCGAGTGCCACATGGCCCGAGCAATGCTCACAGTGATCACTGAGGGATACATATGTACAGCCGAACTGTGAAAATGCATACAAACATTATATATCTATATATACAGTTCAGCACTCTAGGGGGCCCAGCACTGAGGAGAAGCCCCCTGGCGTACCGACCGCTCAAGCAGTTGCTGCTTAAAAACATGGCTGTCGGCGTTTACAGTGGAGGGGGGAGCCGTGGGCGTAACCCCAAAAGTGCGGGAATCTGGTGCCCCGAGTGAAAACGTGAGGGGGGCGGAGGACAGCCGAGTGTGCTCCAGCCCTCACTGTCGGTCTCAGACTGACCGTCCCGCCCTTCCCCCTGACTGGCAGGGCCGGGGGCGGGAGTTTAAGGCGCTAGGCCGCAAAAGCCGGGGGCTAGAGTTAAAAACCGCGGCCGGCAAGCAAGTGCGGTCGGCGCGGTAGTCTGTACTAACCCCGCAGGCGCTGCCAAATCTGAGGCCAAGGTGCTCCATGCACCGTCCCCAAGTGGACACTGAGTACCTTGCGGGGATCAGTGTCGTAGAGTGATTAGTGAGGGGGGCGGAGGACAGCCAAGTGTGCTCCGGCCCTCACTGTCGGCGTCAGCCCGACCGTCCCGCCCTTCCCCCTGACTGGCAGGTCCGGGGGCGGGAGTTTAAGGCACTAGGCCGCAAAAGCCGGGGGCTAAAGTTAAACACCGCGGCCGGCAGGCAGGCGCGGTCGGCGCGGTAGTCCCGTACCAACCCCGCAGTCACTGCCAAATCTGAGGCCAAGGTGCTCCATGCACCGTCCCCAAGGGGACACCGAGTATGCCGTAGAGTGCTTAGTGAGGGGGGCGGAGGACAGCCAAGTGTGCTCCAGCTCTCACTGTCGGCGTTAGACCGACCGTCCCGCCCTTCCCCCTGACTGGCAGGCCCAGGGGCGGGAGTATGCGGTACTAGGCCGCAAAAGCCGGGGAGTAAAGTTATAAGCGCAGCCGGCAAACAAGCGCGGTCAGCGCGGTAGTCCCGGCGCACCAACACACCCAGCAGCTGCTGCAGCGTCCATAACACAGGCGCTCTATGCGCCGTCCCCAAGGGGACACAGAGTACCTCAGAGGAGCAGGGCCTTGTCCCTGACGATACCCGGTCTCCTGTCCAGCAGATTCCCCCAGGGGCTGCGGAGGGAGCACGGTCCCAGTGCCTGGTGACTGGTTAGGATCCCACTTCACCCAGAGCCCCTAAGGGATGGGGAAGGAAAACAGCATGTGGCTCCTGCCTATGTACCCGCAATGGGTACCTCAACCTTAACAGCACCGCCGACCAGAGTGGGGTGAGAAAGGAGCATGCCGGGGGCCCTGTTATGGGCCCTCTTTTCTTCCATCTGATATAGTCAGCAGCTGCTGCTGACTAAATTGTGGAGCTTGCGTGCATGTGTGCCTCCTTCGCACAAAGCATAAAAACTGATGAGCCCGTGATGCACGGGAGGGTGTATAGCAGAGTGGAGGGGTTACACTTTTTAAAGTGTAATACTTTGTGTGGCCTCCGGAGGCAGAAGCTATACACCCAATTGTCTGGGTCTCCCAATGGAGCGACAAAGAAATATTGCTGTATATAGCAAAAATTAGTCTTCTTAGAAGCCTGGCCACAGGGAGGTTTTGCAGGAGCGCGGCTATGACAAACACAGAGGTCTTTTGCAGATCTGTGCTGTAATAGCAATCCATCAGAGACCTGCAATCACGTCACGGGTGTGCAAAGGGTGCTTGAAATGTCACACCCCCATGCCGGCATGTTAACTCCTGCTGTCAAAGTTTGACAGCAGGATTTAATAGGTTATCAATTGCGGGCAGAACTCCACTCTATGCACGATTGTTAGCACAGCCATTATCCCCCCACCCCCACCCCCACCCCCCGTAAGCCCACTCCAAACACCAGCTTCCAACATGCGCCGTACATTTAGAGTGGATATCGTAAAGGGGTTACGTAGACAAGAGCTGCAGGTTTGAAATGAAGAACATTCTGATGAGGAGGATGCCAGTGGGCATATCAACCTTTGAGCTGCAAGGGGTAAACGGTGAGACTTCCACTAAACTTCTTTGGTGATAACCAAAATCTTGCATACTGTTTTTCCCACAAGTTTGAACAAGTATAGTGCTCAATTGTGGTCATGTGACCGCCGTTCTCAGCTCAGAAACTGTCGAATCCTCGCAGTGCACAGTGTGTGCGTCAGGAGGATTCAAAAGTCTGCAGGCACTGATTGACCGCAGACTTATCACTTTAGACCGGACAACCCCTTCAAGCTTCAGTTCCCGACACAGTTTAGGTGGATGATGTAGTAAACAAAAAAAAACCCCAAAACAAAGTAAATGGGGTGCAGCACTAAACCAGCACTGATCCACCTAATTAGAAGCGTACGTACTGAATAGATTCCTAATGCGACTTGCTCCAACGCCTACAAACATCTCATCAAATTCAGAACCAGAAGCATAATAGAAAGGGACATCGGCTTCTCCCGCCACAGCCCGAGCAAGGAGAGTCTTCCCAGTTCCAGGTGGTCCGACGAGAAGGATGCCTAGGGAAAAAAAATAAATAAATAAATACTAAATAATAATAAAGTTATTTCTACCACATCCTAGTCAAACATAGATTAGAAAAAAAAAAAAATAGTACGCCATAAACACTATTCTAAGCGATCAAACACACCCAACTATTAATATGATCAGAGTAATTATATACAGGATGAGTCACTACAAAGAAAAAAAAAAAGAGAATTTTGTTTACTTACCGTAAATTCTTTTTCTTATAGTTCCCTATTGGGAGACCCAGACCATGGGTGTTTAGCTTCTGCCTCCGGGGAACACACAAAGTACTACACTTAAAAGTGTAGCTCCTCCCTCTGAGCTTATACACCCCCTGATGAGCAGACTCAGCCAGTTTAGTGCAAAAGCTGAAGGAGAATAGCCACCCACAAGTAAAAACAGAGCAAGAACCGGAACAACCGGAGACTCTGTCAACGACAACAGCCGGTGATAACACACGGAACAGGAAATTGCCAACAGGCAACAGGGAGGGTGCTGGGTCTCCCAATACGGAACTATAAGAAAAAGAATTTACGGTAAGTAAACAAAATTCTCTTTTTCTTCATCGTTCCTTTGGGAGACCCAGACCATGGGACGTCTCAAAGCAGTCCCTTAGTGGGAAATAAACAGAAAACTAAGAAGTAGGCAGAACCTAACTTCACAAATGGGCGACAGCCGCCTGAAGGATGCGTCTGCCCAAGCTCGCATCTGCCGAAGCATGAGCATGCACTTGGTAGTGCTTTGAAAAGGTATGCAGGCTAGTACAAGTGGCAGCCTGACAGACTTGTTGAGCCATAGCCTGGTGCCTGAAAGCCCAAGAGGCACCGACAGCTCTGGTCGAGTGTGCCTTGATCCCCGGCGGGGGAGGCACCTGAGAACACTGGTAGGCGTCCGAAATGATCGACCTAATCCAACGGGCTAAGGTCGGCTTAGAAGCAGAGAGGCCCTTGCGCCGACCTGTGGTTAGCACAAAAAGAGAAGTGCACCGCCTAAGAGCAGCGGTGCGAGACACATAGATCCGGAGAGCACGCACCAGATCCAGAGTATGCAGTGCTTTCTCAAAGCGATGAACAGGGGCCGGACAGAAGGAAGGTAAAGTAAAGTAATGTCCTGGTTAAGGTGGAAGGGAGAGACCACCTTAGGAAGAAAGTCCGGAGTCGGACGGAGAACCACCTTGTCTTGATGGAAAACCAAAAAAGGTGACTCCGAAGAGAGCACAGCCAAATCGGAGACTCTCCTGAGGGAAGTTATGGCCACCAGAAAGGCCACTTTCTGTGAAAGACGAAACAAAGAAACCTCCCTAAGAGGCTCAAAAGGGGGGTTTCTGCAAAACCGTGAGAACCAAATTAAGGTCCCAGGGATCCAAGGGCCGCCGGTAAGGCGGAATGATGTGAGACGCGCCCTGCATGAAGGTGCGGACCTGAGCCAGCCGAGCGAGACGCCGCTGGAACAGCACTGACAGAGCTGAGACTTGTCCCTTGAGAGAGTTGAGGGACAGTCCTAGCTGCAGACCGGACTGTAAAAAGGACAGAAGGGTCGGCAAGGAGAATGGCCAAGGAGGATGGCCGGAAGAGCGACACCAGTACAGGAAAATTTTCCAAGTCCTGTGATAGATCTTGGCGGAGGAAGACTTATGGGACCGAGTCATAGTGGATATGACTTCCGGAGGAATACCAGAAGCCGTCAAGAGCCAGGACTCAAGAGCCACGCCATCAATTTGAGAGCTGCAGAATTCAGGCGGAAAAACGGACCTTGTGAGAGAAGGTCTGGACGGTCCGGGAGATGCCACGGCACCTCTACGGACAGATGGAGCAGGTCTGGGTACCAAGCTCGCCTGGGCCAGTCCGGAGCAATGAGGATGACTCGACGGCCCTCCATTCTGATCTTGCGCAGGACTCTGGGCAAGAGAGCTAGAGGGGGAAACACGTAGGAGAGACGAAACTGGGACCAGTCTTGAACCAGAGCGTCCGCGGCGAATGCCTGAGGATCGTGGGAGCGATCCACGTAAACAGGAACTTTCTTGTTGTGACGGGATGCCATTAGGTCCACGTCCGGAGTGCCCCATTTGCGGCAGATTGACTGAAACACTGCCGGGTGCAGGGACCACTCGCCACTGTCCACGGTTTGACGGCTGAGATAATCTGCCTCCCAGTTTTCCACGCCTGGGATGTGGACTGCGGATATGGTGGACTTGGAGTCCTCCGCCCATTGAAGGATGCGTTGTACCTCCAACATTGCCAGGCGGCTGCGTGTCCCGCCTTGGTGATTGATGTAGGCAACCGCTGTCGCGTTGTCTGACTGGACTCGGATGTGCCTGCCCGCCAATAGGTGGTGAAAAGCTAGAAGAGCCAGAAGCACGGCTCTGGTTTCCAGCACATTGATCGAAAGGGCTGACTCGGACGGAGTCCAAGTGCCCTGCGCTCTGTGGTGGAGACATACCGCTCCCCAGCCGGATAGACTGGCATCTGTGGTGAGGATCACCCAGGACGGAGCCAGGAAGGAGCGCCCCTGGGACAGAGAGAGGGGCCGAAGCCACCACTGAAGAGAGCTCCTGGTCTGTGGCGACAGAGCCACTAACCTGTGCAAGGAGGAAGGCCGCTTGTCCCAACAGCGGAGAATGTCCAGCTGCAGGGGACGCAGATGGAACTGGACAAAAGGAACAGCCTCCATTGACGCCACCATTTGACCCAGCACCTGCATCAGGCGCCTGAGGGAATAACGGCGGGGCTTCAGCAGAGAGCGCACCGCCAGTTGGAGGGACTGCTGTTTGACTAAGGGCAACTTCACAAGTGCCGGCAAAGTCTCGAACTGCATCCCTAGGTACGTGAGACTCTGGGTCGGAGTCAGAGAGGATTTGGGAAGATTGACAAGCCACCCGAATTGGGCTAGAGTGGCGAGAGTGAGCAAGACACTCCGCTGACAGTCCGCGCTGGATGAAGCCTTGACTAGAAGGTCGTCCAGGTAAGGAATCACTGCCAACCCCTGTAGGTGCAGGACCGCAATCACTGCTGCCATGACCTTGGTGAATACCCGAGGGGCCATGGCCAACCCGAAGGGGAGAGCCACGAATTGGAAATGATCTTCTCCGATTGCAAAACGTAGCCAACGCTGGTGTGAAACTGCAATTGGCACATGCAGATAGGCATCTCTGATGTCGATGGATGCCAGGAAATCCCCTTGGGTCATTGAAGCAATGACTGATCGCAGAGACTCCATGCGAAAGTGCCGCACCTGAACATGCTTGTTGAGAAGCTTGAGATCCAGGATGGGCCGGAAGGAACCGTCCTTTTTGGGGACTAGGAAGAGATTTGAGTAGAAACCTCTGAACCGTTCCCGGGCGGGAACCGGTACAATTACTCCGTTGGCCTGCAAGGATGCTACGGCCTGCGAGAAGGCGGCGGCCTTGGAGCAGGGGGGAGTTGAGAGAAAAAAATCTGTTTGGCGGGCTGGAAGAGAATTCTATGCTGTAGCCGCGGGAGATGATATCCCTCACCCACTGATCGGAGACGTGTTGAAACCACGCGTCGCCAAAGTGGGAGAGCCTGCCACCGACTAAGGACGTTGCTGGCGCGGACAGATAGTCATGAGGAGGCTGCCTTAGCGGCAGCACCTCCTGCGGTCTTCTGTGGACGCGCTTTTGGGCGCCAGTTGGATTTCTGGCCCTTGGCTGAGTTAGTGGACGAGGCCGAGGGCTTAGAGGACGACCAGTTGGAGGAACAAAAGGAACGAAACCTCGACTGATTCCTACCCTGGACAGGCTTCCTGGTTTTGGTTTGTGGCATGGAAGTACTCTTCCCGCCAGTAGCTTCCTTAATAATTTCATCCAGCTGTTCACCGAACAGCCGGGACCCAGCAAAAGGGAGCCCAGCAAGGTACTTCTTAGAAGAAGCATCTGCCTTCCACTCTCGAAGCCACAAGATCCTGCGGATAGCGAGGGAATTAGCCGAAGCCACCGCAGTGCGGTGAGAAGCCTCCAGCATGGCAGCCATGGCATAGGATGAAAAAGCTGAAGCTTGGGAAGTTAAGGCAACCATTTCGGGCATAGATTCCCTGGCGAGGGAATGCATCCCCTCTAGAGAAGCAGAGATGGCTTTGAGAGCCCACACTGCTGCAAAAGTCGGGGAGAACGAGGCCCCCGCCGCTTCATATACGGATTTGGCCAGAAGGTCAATCTGGCGGTCAGTGGAATCCTTAAGGGAGGTGCCATCAGCCACCGACACAACGGTCCGGGCTGAGAGTCTAGACACCGGGGGGTCTACCTTTGGGGAATGAGCCCACTCCTTGACCACCTCAGGTGGAAAGGGAAAGCGGTCATCAGAACCACGCTTTGGGAAGCGTTTGTCAGGACAGGCCCTGGGCTTTGTCACAGCGGCCTGAAAACTGGAGTGGTTAAAGAACACACTCTTTGCTCTCTTAGGCGAGGTAAACTGGTGCTTTTCTGCCAGAGAGGGTTGCTCCTCTGATACTGGCGGATTGAGATCCAGTACAGAATTAATGGAAGCAATCAAATCACTAACATCTGAGTCACTTTCGGACAGATCAATGGGGTACATGGAGTTAACCTCCGAGTCCCCCGTAAAGGCATCCTCCTCATCCTGCGAGTCAGCTCCTGAATCACAGCCGCGGGACGAGGAAGGAGAGGAAACCCTGCGTCTCTTCTCAGGAGGACGGGGTCTGGGACCAGATGATGAATCCTCTGTGAGCTCCGGTCCTGAGAGACCCCTAGCAGCAGAGGCACCCTGTGAAGGGGGCTGATGCATGTTCAGCAAAGTCCTGGACAGAAGTCCCATGGAGTCAGCAAAAGACTGGGAGATAGACCTAGAAAAGGATTCTACCCAAGCCGGGGGTTCAGCCACAGGAGCAGGAGCAGCCTGAGAGACCACTGGGGGTGAGACTCCAGGCTGAGGCACCGCCAGGTTAGAGCAGGCATCACAATGTGGGAAGATGCTCGGTTCAGGCAGCAGGAGGTTACATGCAGTGCATACTGAATAAAGCTTTGGAGCCTTGCTCCTCGTGTGAGACATGCTGCTGGAGTGGGGGCTCTGCCAGAGAATGAACCCCAGAGAGTATATACAGAGGTCCACAATCGGAGACCGGTTGTGGCTTACCAGACCGCTGGAGCGGTGTTGTGTGCCCTCCAGATCCCGAAGCCCGGACCCCCAAGCACAGCACCTCAGCAGAGATGCTGCAGACCAGCGCTGCAATGACTGATCGCAGAGAGAACGCTGAGAAAATGGCCGCCGGAGCGAAGAGAGGGGGCGGGACTTGCTTGAGGAGTGGGATCTGGAGGGCCATAGAGACCTACAGGGGAGGGGACACACACTGCAGTGGGGAGTGTCCCTCCCCTGTACAGAACGGCCGCCGGGCGGAGCCGAGCCTGTCTTTCTGCATGAGTGACATGCGAGGGCAGTGAAACAGAAAGTAGGCCTCCGGCGAAGCCGGGGCCTAAATTTGAGCGGCGCGGCCGACGCGCAGGCACCATCGGCGCGGTTCTCAGGCGACAGCTAGAGAACCCGCCGGAAATGTCAGAAAACACAATAAGCACACTCTCCCACAACAATAAAGTACAGGGACCCCAAAAACTAAACGTCTCAGGTACTTAGCTTGCTGAGACGCAGGGCCAAGTCCCTGGGGATGAGTGCTCTGGTCCAGCAGGGTCCTGAAGGGCTGCGGATGGAGACCGGTCTCCTGCCAAGCATGGAGAACCGTGCTGGCTCCCACTTCAATCCAGAGCCCAGGAGGGATGGTGAAGGAGCACGGCATGTAAGGCTCCAGCCTAGGAATCAACCTTACAACACCGCCGACACAGTGGGGTGAGAAGGGACATGCCGGGGGTCCAGACGTGGACCCCACTCTTGAATCTCGTTCCAAAAGGAATAATCATATGAGAGTGCATGTGTGGATGTATGCCTCCTGAACACAAAGCGATAAACTGGCTGAGTCTGCTCATCAGGGGGTGTATAAGCTCAGAGGGAGAAGCTACACTTTTGTGTAGTACTTTGTGTCCTCCGGAGGCAGAAGCTAAACACCCATGGTCTGGGTCTCCCAAAGAAACGATAAAGAAAATCCTGTAACTTCTAAGAGACCATCGCACTGAAATTTTGACTTTATATGAGAAACGGATGTTATAAAGCCAGTGATGAAAATCTCCACGGTTCACATCCGAGAAAGCCTGTATGTGTCTTGCCATATTGCTGAATGTATTCCACAGGACGTCTGGGATCATAGCCAGTATACATACACTGTATGTTCTCTCGGAGAGCCTGTAATGATCATGGCTTGTTGCTGTACACCTGACTTTCAAATGGTCGCTAAAGAAAAAAATTTGGCGGTGTTGAAGGGAATCTGTCACCAGGTTTTTGTTCCCCCATCTGAGAAAAGCATGATGTAGAGACAGAGACCCTGATTCCAGCGATGTGTCACGTACTGAGCTGTTTTCTGTCATTTTGATAAAATCAATGTTGTTTCTGTTGCAGATCTAGCAGTTATACATAGTTCATGAATATGCTGGACTACCTGCAGAACACCAAGTAGTCCTCTAATGATAATCTACTGCTGATTAAACTGTGATTTTATCAAAACTACACTAAGCAGCCCAGTAAGTGACACATCACTGGAATCAGGATCTCTACATAATGCTGCTCTCAGATTAGGTGGCAAAAGCCTGGTGACAGATTCCTTTAAAATCAGGCGACTTTGGTGGCCACAGTCCCTTGGAGATTACTTTGTCATCAAATAAGGCTTCAATCTCTCACATACTGACAACTGACATGTGCACCATCAGTTGGAAGTCACCCATTCTAAGTTCCTCACTGTCCAACTGATTGATGAATATTTGGAAGATTTCCATGTACAGCGCTGTGGTCACTGTTGCTTCAAAACAAAATGAGGCCAATTATGTGCTGCCTAGAAATGGCCACCAAACACCAAGTTTTTCTAGGTGAAGAAACGTTTCATGAAGCGTGTGAGAGTTGTCAGCTGACCAAACACTTGTTTTGTGAATTGATGTAGCCACGGAGGTGAAACCAGGCTGGGTCGGTGTACCACGTATAGTCCAATATGTTTCTTTTTCAGCAATGAAGGTCTGGAATCACTGACCATAAATTCTTTTCTTTTGATCCAGCCCTTTTAATTCCCAAATGACAGTGCCTCTGTACGGGCGAATACGACCTTTCTTTGCTAATCATTTGCATGTTGAATACAAGAAGTCGCCGTTTCCCAATTTTGAATGGTTTCCTCGGACACTTTTGGACGTCCTCCATCATGCCTATCCAGTAATGTTCCTGTACATTCCATCTAATTCACCAATAACTTCATACACGCTTTGGACGGCGGATTTCATCCTCCAAACTTCTATAGAAAAACTCTCTTTGGCACCTCCTTAAGGACTCTGTTTTCTAACAAGTTTTCACAATGAAAACACGCACCTCCGAACAGTATTTGTACATTGTTAAAAAAATGAAAAAGGAATTTGGCAGGCGAGACATGTAAGCACCACAAACTGCCGACAGGCAGAAAGGAATGAAGTCTATGGGCGGCACAGTGGCTCAGTGGTTAGCACTGCAGCCTTGCAGCGCTGAGGTCCTGGGTTCTAGTCCCTCTAAGGCAGGGGTGTGGAACCTTTTTCCTGTCGGGGGCCATTTGGAAATCTCTACCAACCTTCGGGGGCCGCACAAAATTATCAATGTTTAAATGACCCTGCTATATTGGGTGAAGCAATTAATTAACTGGGGGCATGGGGCTGGGGGCATGCACACCACAAGCGGGGCTGGGGGCACAGACACCACAAGCGGGGCTGGGGGCACAGACACCACAAGCGGCGCTGGGGGCACAGACACCACAAGCGGGGCTGGGGGCACAGACACCACAAGCGGGGCTGGGGGCACAGACACCACAAGCGGGGCTGGGGGCACAGACACCACAAGCGGGGCTGGGGGCACAGACACCACACGCGGGGCTGGGGGCACAGAAATCACTGGAGGGAGCACAAACATCACTGGGGGGAGGCAAAGACATCACGGAGAGGCTGCACACAGGACTGGGGGTTTGGGCTGCACACAGGATCGGGGGGGATGAGCTGCACACAGGATTGGGGGGGATGGGCTGCACACAGGATTGGGGGGGATGGGCTGCACACAGGATTGGGGGGGGATGGGCTGCACACAGGATTGGGGGGGGATGGGCTGCACAGGATTGGGGGGGGATGGGCTGCACACAGGATTGGGGGGGGATGGGCTGCACACAGGATTGGGGGGGGGATGGGCTGCACACAGGATTGGGGGGGGATGGGCTGCACACAGGATTGGGGGGGGATGGGCTGCACACAGGATTGGGGGGGATGGGCTGCACACAGGATTGGGGGGGATGGGCTGCACACAGGATTGGGGGGGATGGGCTGCACACAGGATTGGGGGGGGATGGGCTGCACACAGGATTGGGGGGGGATGGGCTGCACACAGGATTGGGGGGGGATGGGCTGCACACAGGATTGTGGGGGATGGGCTGCACACAGGATTGGGGGGGATGGGCTGCACACAGGATTGGGGGGGATGGGCTGCACACAGGATTGGGGGGGATGGGCTGCACACAGGACTGGTTGATGGGCTGCACATAGGATTGTGTGGGGGTGCACACAGGACATTCGGGGGCTGCACACAGGACATTGGTGGGCACACTGCGCTGAGAGTTTCATGCAACTCTGGAGGGTTTTCAGAACTGGGGTGGGGAGGCACAAAGCATTGGGCAGGGCACATAGCAGCAGAGGGTCGGCGCAGGCCTCACAGCAGCATTGCATTCACATCACCGGAGTGCAGGAGCCGGACACATAGCATCAGAAAAAGAAGGCAGGCACTGATCTCCGGAGGGCAGGGGGCGGACACACAACGCTGGAAACTGTGAGGCTGCTGTGGACCCGCCCACAAAGTAAGTCCTGATCATGTTGGCACTGGCCGGGAGAACACATTGCAGCACAAACAGCAATGTGTGGATTTAAAGGGCCGGCGGCAGCAAGACCGCGGTGACAGCACGAGCACTGCCTCCCCCGGGAATCTGCCCGGGGGCCACATAAAAGGTCATGGCGGGCCGCATGCGGCCCGCGGGCCGGAGGTTCCCCACCCCTGCTCTAAGGACACCATCTGCAAGGAGTTTGTATGTTCTCCCCGTGTTTGCGTGAGTTTCCTCCGGGTACTCCGGTTTCCTCCCACACTCCAAAAACATACTGATAGGGAATTTAGATTGTGAGCCCCAACGGGGACAGTGTTGCCAATGTATGTAAAGTGCTATGGAATTAATAGCGCTATATAAATGAATAAATATTATTATATATATTATTATCTCGTAGTCGAGAAAACCAGAGGGGCAAAAAGTCGGTGAGAGGATGTTTCTCATCACTGAGGATCATTGCATGGTCACGTCTCATGACCCAAAGTACGTACAGTCCAAAGTGCAGAGCAGTCGACAAGCACAAGAAAGAGGAGTCCCTTTCCTCTGAGTACACATGAGATTGGGAATCATAGAAGGTTCCTTACCTTTGGGAAGTTTGCCTCCTAAAACTGTGAATTTCTGAGGATTTTTCAGGAACTCTACTACTTCTTGTAACTCTTGTTTTGCCTCTTCAACCTGTTCATATACAAAATTTATAAATATCAACAAACTGACAACAGTTTAGGGGAAAAAAAAAACAAACAATTTTTCAACTTTCTTAAAATTGAAGGTTTGGAATTCAGAGGAGGTTATTTGAACTCAGTTTTCATCATTGCAGTCTATGGTCAGATTTCTTACAATGTGTACTTTAAGAAAGAAAAAAAAAGAAAAAAAGGGAAAAACTCTTCATTTCCTATTTTATGTTTTTATTTTATTTATTTTTTTACAACTGGTATCAGAAGAGTTTATGACTGTGGCACAGGAATGACGTTCCATGTATCGCAAAAAAAAAGTTACTCGGATATTTGAATGAAATTTTGTTTTATAGGTTTTTAACCCCTTCACGACCGCGGGCAGTAAAATTACGTCCTATTTTAACGTGACTTAACGACCAGGGACGTAATTTTACTGCCTAAACTTCATTTGATTGCCGTGGCCATAGCAATGGCTTTCAAATGATGTCCCCTGCTGTTTCTTACAGCAGGGGACCTTTGCTTGACCCCAGAGGGGGTGGCATCGCAACCCCCCATCGACGATCGTTGTGATTGGCTGTTCAAATCTGAACCGCCAACCACAACATTTGCACTGATTTCGGCAAAAATAATGCCCGAATTAGTGCGATACTATGAGATCCTGCTATGATCTATTGTAGCAGCTACAGCAGATCATAGGTGGATCTCAAACATGCCGCCCCCAGCCCCTATAGCACTGATTGGAGCGATCGTGCTATGACGCGCAATCGCTCCAATCAGTGTGCAGTGGGGCGGTCTGATCTGCAGGTGGCCGCCCTCCCCAGGCCTGTGCTGGTCTGGGGACCCTCCCCCAACATGTCTGCAGCGTGGAGTGGCTGGTACTTGTGGTACCACGCCACCGCTGCTGCCGCTAATGTCACCGTCTTCTTGCCTGCTCCACGTGAGTATTGCACTCTTCTTCCAGCCCGTGCGCGCTCAGTTTTGGCCCCTGCGCGCTCCCGTTATGGCTCTTGCGCGCTCTCGTTATGGCCCCTGCTCCCCCCGATCTGCCACCCGACATCCCGATCTGCTCCCCCTGCGATCTGCCTGCCTCCTCTGTCATCTCTATTCTGCTTCCTTGCTTCCTTCCTTGCTTCTCCGGTATCCCCCTCTGCTCTCCCCCTCCCCTCTCCCCTTGACGTCCTCTTACCTGCCTTCACCGGGTCGTCCGATTTCTTCACTGGCCCGATCACATCTGCCTCCATCTCTGGGTCTTCTGCTGATCTGTCCAACGTCCTGCTGCTGCTCCTGTACAGCTGTCTGTTTATCTCACTTGCCTTCTGTTCCTCCTGCTACTCCTCTGGGTACTGTGAGTATAACTTTTTTTTTTTTTTCCCTGTATCCTGTCCATTTTTACACCTCATCTGTTTGTGCGTCCCGCCGAGCACTGATCACGGATGCAGATAACTGATCTGCATCCGTGGTCAATTTTTGGCGTGACTTTTTTTTTCCGTATCCCCGACGCTTTTTGTATCGCATCTGTCCGTGCGTCCCGCCGAGTGCTGATCAGGGATGCACATAACGGATCTGCATCCCTGCTCAATTTTTGGCGTGACTTTCTTTTTTTCCGTATCACCGACGCTTTTTGTATCTCATCCGAATGTGCGTCCTGCAGCGGTCGATCAGTGCACCGCGTCTGTGAGTTTGAAAAGTCAAATGGCGTTCCTTCTCTTCTGAGCCCTACCATACGCCCAAACAATTTATTTCCACCACATATGAATTATCTGCGTACTCAGGAAAAATTGCACAAGACGTTTTATGGTGCAGTTTTTCCTGATACCGTTGTAAAAAAAAAAAAAAAACAGCTACCTAGTTGATGCAAACATTTTGTGGTAAAAAAAGAAGGGAATTTTGTTTACTTACCGTAAATTCCTTTTCTTCTAGCTCCAATTGGGAGACCCAGACAATTGGGTGTATAGCTATGCCTCCGGAGGCCACACAAAGTATTACACTAAAAGTGTAAAGCCCCTCCCCTTCTGCCTATACACCCCCCGTGCTCCCACGGGCTCCTCAGTTTTGGTGCAAAAGCAAGAAGGAGGAAAAAATTATAAATTGGTTTAAAGTAAATTCAATCCGAAGGAATATCGGAGAACTGAAACCATTCAACATGAACAACATGTGTACACAAAAAACAGGGGCGGGTGCTGGGTCTCCCAATTGGAGCTAGAAGAAAAGGAATTTACGGTAAGTAAACAAAATTCCCTTCTTTGTCGCTCCATTGGGAGACCCAGACAATTGGGACGTCCAAAAGCAGTCCCTGGGTGGGTAAATAATACCTCATAATAGAGCCGCAACCGGCTCCGTCCTACAGGTGGGCAACCGCCACCTGAAGGACTCGCCTACCTAGGCTGGCATCTGCCGAAGCATAGGTATGCACCTGATAGTGTTTCGTGAAAGTGTGCAGGCTCGACCAGGTAGCCGCCTGACACACCTGCTGAGCCGTAGCCTGGTGCCGCAAAGCCCAGGACGCTCCCACGGCCCTGGTAGAATGGGCCTTCAGCCCTGAGGGAACCGGAAGCACCGAGGAACGATAAGCCTCGAGAATTGGTTCCTTGATCCACCGAGCCAGGGTTGATTTGGAAGCTTGTGTCCCTTTACGCTGGCCAGCGACAAGGACAAAGAGTGCATCCGAGCGGCGCAGAGGCGCCGTACGAGAAATGTAGAATCTGAGTGCTCTCACCAGATCTAACAAGTGCAAATCCTTTTCACATTGGTGAACTGGATGAGGACAAAAAGAGGGTAAGGAGATATCCTGATTGAGATGAAAGGGGATACCACCTTAGGGAGAAAGTCCGGAACCGGACGCAGAACCACCTTGTCCTGGTGAAACACCAGGAAAAGGGCTTTGCATGACAGCGCTGCTAGCTCAGACACTCTCCGAAGTGAAGTGACTGCTACTAGGAAAACCACCTTCTGCGAAAGGCGTGAGAGAGAGATATCCCTCATTGGCTCGAACGGTGGTTTCTGAAGAACCATCAGCACCCTGTTCAGATCCCAGGGTTCTAACGGACGCTTGTAAGGAGGGACGATGTGACAAACCCCCTGCAGGAACGTGCGTACCTGTGGAAGTCTGGCTAGGCGCTTCTGAAAAAAGACAGAGAGCGCAGAGACTTGTCCCTTAAGGGAGCCGAGCGACAAACCCTTTTCCAATCCGGATTGAAGGAAGGACAGAAAAGTGGGCAAGGCAAATGGCCAGGGAGAAAAACCCTGATCAGAGCACCAAGATAAGAATATCCTCCACGTCCTGTGGTAGATCTTGGCGGACGTTGGTTTCCTAGCCTGTCTCATAGTGGCAATGACCTCTTGAGATAATCCTGAAGACGCTAGGATCCAGGACTCAATGGCCACACAGTCAGGTTGAGGGCCGCAGAATTCAGATGGAAAAACGGCCCTTGAGACAGCAAGTCTGGTCGGTCTGGTAGTGCCCACGGTTGGCCGACCGTGAGATGCCACAGATCCGGGTACCACGACCTCCTCGGCCAGTCTGGAGCGACGAGGATGGCGCGGCGGCAGTCGGCCCTGATCTTGCGTAACCCTCTGGGCAACAGTGCCAGAGGAGGGAACACATAAGGGAGTTGAAACTGCGACCAATCCTGAACTAAGGTGTCTGCCGCCAGAGCTCTGTGATCTTGAGACCGTGCCATGAATGTCGGGACCTTGTTGTTGTGCCGGGACGCCATTAGGTCGACGTCCGGCATTCCCCAGCGGCAACAGATCTCCTGAAACACGTCCGGGTGAAGGGACCATTCCCCTGCGTCCATGCCCTGGCGACTGAGAAAGTCTGCTTCCCAGTTTTCTACGCCCGGGATGTGAACTGCGGATATGGTGGAGCCATCCACCCACAGCAGAATCCGCCGAACTTCCTGGAAGGCTTGCAGACTGCGTGTCCCGCCTTGGTGGTTGATGTATGCCACCGCTGTGGAGTTGTCCGACTGAATTCGGATCTGCTTGCCTTGCAGCCACGGCTGGAACGTCTTTAGGGCAAGATACACTGCCCTTATCTCTAGAACATTGATCTGAAGGGAGGACTCTGTCTGAGTCCAAGTCCCCTGAGCCCTGTGGTGGAGAAAGACCGCTCCCCACCCTGACAGGCTCGCGTCCGTCGTGACCACCGCCCAGGATGGGGGCAGGAAGGATTTCCCCTTCGACAGAGAAGTGGGGATGAGCCACCACTGAAGGGAAGCTTTGGCTGCCCGAGAAAGGGAGACGTTCCTGTTGAGGGACGTCGACTTCCTGTTCCATTTGCGGAGAATGTCCCATTGAAGTGGGCGCAGATGAAACTGCGCAAAAGGAACTGCCTCCATTGCTGCCACCATCTTCCCTAGGAAGTGCATGAGGCGCCTCAGGGGGTGTGACTGACCATGAAGGAGAGATTGCACCCCTGTCTGTAGTGAACGCTGTTTGTTCAGCGGAAGCTTCACTATCGCTGAGAGAGTATGAAACTCCATGCCAAGATATGTCAGTGATTGGGCCGGTGTCAGATTTGACTTTGGAAAATTGATGATCCACCCGAAACTCTGGAGAGTTTCCAGAGCAATGTTCAGGCTGTGTTGGCATGCCCCTTGAGAGGGTGCCTTGACAAGGAGATCGTCTAAGTAAGGGATCACCGAGTGTCCCTGAGAGTGTAGGATTGCCACCACTGTTGCCATGACCTTGGTGAAGACCCGTGGGGCTGTCGCCAGGCCAAAAGGCAGTGCCACGAACTGAAGGTGTTCGTCCCCTATGGCGAAGCGCAGGAAGCGCTGATGCTCTGGTGCAATCGGTACGTGGAGATAAGCATCTTTGATGTCTATTGATGCCAGGAAATCTCCTTGGGACATTGAGGCGATGACGGAGCGGAGCGATTCCATCCGGAACCGCCTGGTTTTCACATGCTTGTTGAGCAGTTTTAGGTCCAGAACGGGACGGAAGGATCCGTCCTTTTTTGGCACCACGAACAAGTTGGAGTAAAAACCGTGACCCCGTTGCTGAAGAGGAACAGGGATCACCACTCCTTCCGCCTTCAGGGTGCCCACCGCCTGCATAAGAGCCTCGGCTCTGTCGGGGGGCGGAGATGTTCTGAAGAAACGTATCGGAGGACGAGAGCTGAACTCTATCCTGTAACCGTGAGATAGAATGTCTCTCACCCATCGGTCTTTTACTTGTGGCAGCCAGGTGTCGCAAAAGCGGGAGAGCCTGCCACCGACCGAGGATGCGGTTTGAGGAGGCCGAAAGTCATGAGGAGGCCGCTTTGGGAGCGGTTCCTCCGGCGGTCTTTTTAGGGCGTGCCTTAGACCGCCATGCATCGGAGTTCCTCTGACCTTTCTGAGGCCTTTTGGACGAGGAAAATTGAGACCTGCCCGCGGTCCGAAAGGACCGAAACCTCGATTGTACCTTCCGTGGTTGAGGTCTGTTTGGTTTGGACTGGGGTAAGGATGAATCCTTTCCCTTGGATTGTTTAATGATTTCATCCAATCGCTCACCAAACAAGCGGTCGCCAGACAATGGCAAACCGGTTAAGAACTATTTGGAAGCAGAGTCTGCCTTCCATTCACGTAGCCACATGGCCCTGCGGAGTACCACCGAATTGGCGGATGCCACCGCCGTACGGCTCACCGAGTCCAGGATAGCATTAATGGCGTAGGACGCAAACGCCGACGCCTGATTGGTTAAGGACACCACTTGCGGGGCAGATGTACGTGTACTGCATTAATCTGCGCCTGACAAGCTGAGATAGCTTGGAGCGCCCATACGGCTGCGAATGCTGGAGCAAAAGACGCGCCTATAGCTTCATAGATGGATTTCAACCATAGTTCCATCTGTCTGTCAGTGGCATCTTTGAGTGAAGCCCCATCTTCCACTGCAACTATGGATCTAGCCGCCAGTCTGGAGATTGGAGGATCCACCTTAGGACACTGAGTCCAGCCCTTAACAACCTCGGGGGGGAAGGGATAACGTGTGTCCTTAAGGCGCTTGGAAAAACGCTTGTCTGGACAGTCTCGGTTTTTCTGGATTGCCTCTCTGAAGTCAGAGTGATCCAGAAACATATTTAATGTATGCTTTGGAAACCTGAAACGGAATTTCTCCTGAGAAGCAGACTCCTCAATTGGGGGAGCTGGGGGAGAAATATCCAACACCTGATTGATGGTCGCTATAAGGTCATTCACTACTGCGTCACCTTCAGGTGTATCTAGGTTGAGAGCGGCTTCAGGATCAGAATCCTGATCTGATACCTCCGCTTCATCCTCCAGAGAGTCCCCCTGCTGGGACCCTGAACAGTGTGATGAAGTGGAGGGAATTTCCCAGCGACCCCGCTTGGGCGGCCTGGGACTGCGGTCCGTGTCAGAGACCTCACCCTGTGACCTATGGGTTACCCCAGGGGCATTTTGCTGTTCCAAATGAGGGGGACCAGGGGTCAAGGATTGGACAGTGCCCGGGGCCTGAATCACCGGTCTGGACTGCAATGCTTCCAGTATTTTAGCAGACCATTTATCCATACTCTCAGACAGTTTGTCAGCAAATACTGCAAACTCCGTCCCTGTCACCTGGACAGTGGTAGCAGGTGGTTCCACCTGGGCCACCTGTAGTAGAGGCTCCGGCTGAGTAAGTGCCACAGGGGCCGAGCATTGCACACAATGAGGGTCAGTGGAACCTGCCGGTAGTACGGCTGTACAAGAGGTACAGGTTGCAAAGTACGCCTGTGCTTTGGCACCCTTGCTTTTTGCGGATGACATGTTGTCTCCTCTGAGAACAACCAGGAGGGTATATAGCCAAAAATCAACAGAGCGACCGTACAGTGCAAATGTATAGCCTATAAGCCTATATATATATATATATATATATATATATATATATATATATATATATATATATATATATATATCTATATCTATATCTATATCTATATCTATATCTATCTATCTATCTATCTATATATATATATATATATATATATATATATATACACACACTTCGGTACTCCGTGGGGCCAGCACCACAGGTGCTGCTTACCGACCGCTCAGAGCGGTTGTGTGATCACCAGATTCCCTGCCTGGGTCTCCCTGTGTTGTCTCTCCTCTCTAGCGTCTGAATCGCTGACAGGAATGGCTGCCGGTGTTCTGTGGGGAGGAGGGGACCGTGGGCGTGCCCAAGAAAAGTGCGGGAATCTAGTGCCCCAGTGTACTGAGTGAGGAGGGAGGAGGATACAAATGTATGCTCCAGCCCTCTGCGCTGACTATCTGTGCAGCGTCCCGCCCTTCCCCTGACTGGCAGGCCTGTGGGCGGGAATAAACGACACTAGGCCCAGAAGCCAGGGACTAAAGTTATAAGCGCGGCCGGCAATAAGCGCGGCCGCGCGGTAGTCCCCCGGCGCACTAACACCTCCAGCAGTGCTGGAAAGTGTCTGGCACAAGCGCTCCATGCCCAGCGCACTAACACACCCAGCAGTGCTGGAAAGTGTCTGGCACAAGCGCTCCATGCCCAGCGCACTAACACACCCAGCAGTGCTGGAAAGTGTATGGCACAAGCGCTCCATGCGCGATAGTCCCCGGCGCACTAACACACCTAGCAGTGCTGCAATGTGTGTGGCACCAGCGCTCCATGCGCTGTCCCCACGGGGACACAGAGTACCTCACAGTAGCAGGGCCTTGTCCCTGACGATACCCGGCTCCTATCCAGCAGATTCCCAGGGGCTGCGGAGGGAGCACGGTCCCAGTGCCTGGAGACCGATCCGGACCCCACTTCACCCAGAGCCCATTAAGGGATGGGGAAGGAAAACAGCATGTGGCTCCTGCCTGTGTACCCGCAATGGGCACCTCAACCTTAACAACACCGCCGACAAAGTGGGGTGAGAAGGGAGCATGCTGGGGGCCCTGTTATGGGCCCTCTTTTCTTCCATCCGACCTAGTCAGCAGCTGCTGCTGACTAAGCTGTGGAGCTATGCGTGGATGTCTGCCTCCTTCGCACAAAGCATAAAAACTGAGGAGCCCGTGAGCACGGGGGGTGTATAGGCAGAAGGGGAGGGGCTTTACACTTTTAGTGTAATACTTTGTGTGGCCTCCGGAGGCATAGCTATACACCCAATTGTCTGGGTCTCCCAATGGAGCGACAAAGAAAAAAAAAAAAAAAAATTCACGGTTCAACGTTATCAGCTTCTGTGGAGCCCCTGGGGGTGCAAGGGGCTCACCAAACATCTAGATAATTTCCTTGAGGGGATGGGGTCACTTGTGAGGGAGCTCCACTGTTTAGGCACCATAGGGGGTCTCCAAACATGACATGGCGTCCGCTAATGATTCCAACCAATTTTGCTGTCAAACGGTGCGCTTTCTCTTCTAAGCCCTGCCATGTGCCCAAACAATTACTTTCCTCCACATATGAGGTATCGTCGTACTCTGGAGAAATTGCACAATACGTTTTATGTTACATTTTTATTGATACCCTTGTGAAAAAAAGCTAGTTCAAGTAACAGTTTTGTGGTGAAAAAAAAAAAAATTGTATTCATGGCTCAACATTATCAACTTGTGTGGAGCCCCTTGGGGCTCGCTAAACATCTAGATAAATTCCTTGAGGGGTCTAGTTTCCAAAATGGGGTCACTTGTGTTTAGGCACCTCAGGGGGGGGTCTCCAAATGCAACATTACGTCAGCTAATGATTCCAACCAATTTTGCTGTCAAATAGTGCTCTTTCTCTTCTGATCCCCGCCATGCGCCCAAACAATTATTTTCAACCACATATGAGGTATCGTCGTACTCAGGAAAAAATGCACTATAAATTTCATGGTGCATTTTTTTCTGATATCCTTGTGAAAAAAAAGAGAATTTTGTTTACTTACCGTAAATTCTTTTTCTTATAGTTCCGACATGGGAGACCCAGACCATGGGTGTATAGCTTCTGCCTCCGGAGGACACACAAAGTACTACACTAAAAAGTGTAGCTCCTCCCTTCGAGCATAAACACCCCCTGGATGACCACATCTAGCCAGTTTAGTGCAAAAGCTGAAGGAGGACATCCACCCACAAGTAGAGATAGAGTAAAACTCGGAAAAACCGGAACCTCTGTCTACAACAACAGCCGGTGAAAACACACGGAACAAGAACTGCCAACAGGCAACAGGGAGGGTGCTGGGTCTCCCATGTCGGAACTATAAGAAAAAGAATTTACGGTAAACAAAATTCTCTTTTTCTTCATCGTTCCTTATGGGAGACCCAGACCATGGGACGTCTCAAAGCAGTCCATGGGTGGGAAATATAGAAAAAACCATATACAATAGGACCAATTGAGTTCAATATACGAAAAACAAAAAACCTCAATTTCAATTAATATTAAACTTTTATTGATATATTTTAAAATTTAGACACCCATTAATAGTGAACACACAAAGGGCGTAGATGATGAAGGGGAGGAGCTAAATATATGGGGTCCCTATAGCACCCTATGGGACCTTGCTCCTACCTACCAACGGAGGGTATGACGCCGTAACTGTTTTGGGCGCCCCCGTTCCACGTCGGCTCACCCTCTAGTTGCCCTAGATAGTTAGTGAATTAAAATAATAATTACACTACGGATGGCCATACAATAGTACTAGAATGTATTAAGTACAAAGTGCTCATGTAATCACACTGTCTGATAGATAACAGCTTCCTATCAGGAAAACCAGGACAAAAAATCAAAAATTAAGCCCCAATATAGGTAGGCTTCTGCAGAAAAATTAGTCCATAGTACATGATCCAGTACAAATTAGTACATGGTACAACAAAGTGCTCATATAATCACACTGTGATAGATAACAGCTTCCTATCAGGAAAACCAGGACAAAAAAAAAAACAAAAAAAAAAAAAAAAAAACACACAAATATTAAGCCCCAGTATAGGCAGGCTTCTGCAGAAAAATTAGTCCATAGTACATGATCCAGTACAAATTAGTACAACTGAATTTTCCATTATGTTAATGTGCTCCTCCATTATGTTAATGTACCATGGGTGGGAAATAAACAAAACTGAGAAGTAGGCAAAACCTAACTTCACAAATGGGCGACAGCCGCCTGAGGGCAGCGGTGCGTGACACATAGATCCGGAGCGCCCGCACCAAATCTAAAGTATGCAACGCTTTCTCAAAGCGATGCACAGGGGCCGGACAAAGGGAAGGCAATAAAAAATGTCCTGGTTAAGGTGGAAAGGAGACACCACCTTAGAGAGAAAGTCCGTAGTCGGACGGAGAACCACCTTGTCTTGGTGAAAAACCAAAAAGGGTGACTCCGAAGAGAGCGCAGCCAAATCAGAGCCTCTCCTGAGAGAAGTTATGGCCACCAGAAAGACCACTTTCTGTGAAAGACAAAACAAAGAAAACCCCCCCTAAGAGGCTCAAAGGGGGGTTTCTGTAAGGCCGTGAGGACCAGATTGAGGTCCCAGGGATCCAGAGGCCGCCGGTAAGGAGGAATGATGAGAGATGCGCCCTGCATGAAGGTGCGCACCTGGGCCAGTCGGGCGATACGCCGCTGGAACAACACTGACAGAGCCGAGACCTGTCCCTTGAGGGAATTGAGGGATAGTCCTAGCTGCAGACCAGACTGTAGAAAGGACAGGATGGTCGGCAAGGAAAAACGGCCAAGGAGCATGGCCGGAAGAGCGACACCAGGACAGGAAAATTCTCCAAGTCCTGTGGTAAATCCTGGCCGAAGAAGACTTCCGAGCCTGAGTCATAGTGGAGATGACCTCGGAAGGAATGCCTGAAGCCATCAGGATCCAGGACTCAGGAGCCACGCCGTCAATCTGAGAGCCGCAGAATTCTGGCGGAAAAACGGACCTTGTGAGAGAAGGTCTGGGCGGTCCGGGAGATGCCACGGCACCTCTACGGACAGACGGAGCAGGTCTGGGTACCAAGCTCGCCTGGGCCAGTCTGGAGCAATGATTATGACCCGACGGCCCTCCATTCTGATCTTGCGCAGGACTCTGGGCAAGAGAGCTAGAGGGGGAAACACGTAGGCCAGAGGGAACTGGGACCAATCCTGAACCAGCGCGTCCGCCGCCAAGGCCTGAGGATCGTGGGAGCAAGCCACGTAATCCGGGACCTTGTTGTTGTGCCGGGATGCCATTAGATCCACTTCCGGAGTACCCCACTTGCGGCAGATTGACCGGAACACTGCCGGATGCAGGGCCCACTCGCCGCTGTCCACGGTTTGACGGCTGAGATAATCTGCCTCCCAGTTTTCTACGCCTGGGATGTGGACTGCGGATATGGTGGACTTGGAGTCCTCCGTCCACTGAAGGATACGTTGAACTTCCAACATTGCCAGGCGGCTGCGTGTCCCGCCCTGGTGATTGATGTAGGCAACTGCTGTCGCGTTGTCTGACTGGACTCGAATGTGCTTGCCCGCCAACAGGTGGTGAAAGGCTATGAGAGCTAGGAGCACAGCTCTGATTTCCAGCACATTGATCGAGAGGGCTGATTCGGACGGAGTCCAAGTGCCCTGTGCTTGGTGGTGGAGAAATACTGCTCCCCAGCCGGATAGACTGGCGTCCGTGGTGAGAATCACCCAGGACGGGGCCAGAAAGGAGCGTCCCTGGGACAGAGAGAGGGGCCGAAGCCACCACTGAAGAGAGCTCCTGGTCTGTGGCGACAGAGCCACTGGCCTGTGCAAGGAAGAGGTCCGCTTGTCCCAACAGCGGAGAATGTCCAGCTGCAGGGGACGCAGATGGAACTGGGCAAAGGGAACCGCTTCCATTGACGCCACCATCTGACCCAGCACCTGCATGAGGTGCCTGATGGAATGACGGCGGGGCATCACAGAGAGCGTACCGCCAGATGAAAGGACTGCTGTTTGACTAAGGGCAGCTTCACAAGTGCCGGCAGAGTCTCGAATTGCATCCCTAGGTACGTAAGTTCCTGGGTCGGGGTCAGAGTGGACTTGGGTAGATTGACAAGCCACCCGAACTGGACTAGAGTGGCGAGAGTGAGCGAGACACTCCGCTGACAGTCTGCACTGGATGAAGCCTTGACTAGAAGGTTGTCCAGGTAAGGAATCACTGCCAACCCCTGGAGGTGCAGAACCGCAACCACTGCTGCCATGACCTTGGTGAATACCCGAGGGGCCATGGCTAACCCGAAGGGGAGAGCCACGAATTGGAAATGTTCCTCTCCGATTGCAAAACGTAGCCAACGCTGGTGTGAAACTGCAATTGGCACATGCAGATAGGCATCTCTGATGTCGATGGATGCTAGAAAATCTCCTTGGGTCATTGAGGCAATGACCGATTGCAGAGATTCCATGCGAAAGTGCCGCACCTGAACATGCTTGTTGAGAAGCTTGAGATCCAGGATGGGCCGGAAGGAACCGTCCTTCTTGGGGACTAGGAAGAGGTTTGAGTAGAAACCTCTGAACCGTTCCCGGGCGGGAACCGGTACAATTACTCAGTTGGCCTGCAAGGAAGCCACGGCCTGAGAGAAGGCGGCGGCTTTGGAGCAGGGGGGAGCGGACAGAAAAAATCTGTTTGGCGGGCTGGAAGAATAATTCTATCCTGTAGCCGTGAGAGATTATATCTCTCACCCACTGATCGGAAACGAGTTGGAACCACACGTCGCCAAAGTGGGAGAGCCTGCCACCGACCAAGGACGTTGCTGGCGCAGCCAGATAGTCAAGAGGAGACTGCCTTAGTGGCAGCGGCTCCTCCGCTCTTCTGAGGACGCGGCTTCGTGCGCCAGCTGGGTTTTCGATCCTTGGCTGAGTTAGTGGACGAGGCTGAGGGCTTAGAGGATGACCAGTTAGAGGAACGAAAGGAACGAAACCTCGACTGGTTCCTGCCCTGGACAGGTTTCCTGGTTTTAGTTTGTGGCAAGGAAATACTCTTCCCGCCAGTAACTTCCTTAATAATTTCATCCAGTTGTTCACCGAACAGCCGGGACCCAGCAAAGGGGAGCCCAGCAAGGTACTTCTTAGAAGAAGCGTCTGCTTTCCACTCTCGAAACCACAAGATCCTGTGGAGCGCGAGGGAATTAGCGGAAGCCACCGCCATGCGGTGAGAAGCCTCCAGAATGGCAGACATGGCATAGGATGAAAAAACCGAAGCCTGGGAAATTAAGGCAACCATTTCGGCATAGAGTCCCTGGTGAGGGAATGCATCTCCTCCAGAGAAGCAGAGACGGCCTTAAGAGCCCACACCGCTGCAAAAGACGGGGAGAACGAGGCCCCTGCTGCCTCATATACAGATTTGGCCAGAAGGTCAACCTGGCGGTCAGTGGGATCCTTAAGTGAGGTGCCATCGGCCACAGATACAACTGTCCGGGCTCTAGACACCGGAGGATCTACCTTTGGTGAATGCCACTCCTTGACCACCTCTGGTGGAAAGGGAAAACGTTCATCAGAACTACGCTTTGGGAAGCGTTTGTCAGGACAGGCCCTGGGCTTGGTCACAGTGGCCTGAAAAACTGGAGTGGTTAAAAAACATACTCCTTGCTCTCTTAGGTGAGGTAAACTGGTGTTTTTCTACCAGAGAGGCTTGTTCCTCTGACACTGGTGGATTGACGTCCAGTACGGAATTAATGGACGCAATCAAGTCACTAACATCCGCATCCCCTTCAGATAAAACAATGGGGTACATAGAGGTAGCGTCCGAGCCCACAGTAAAGGCATCCTCCTCGCCCTGCAATTCAGCTCGTGAATCAGAGTCGTGGGACGAGGAAGGAGAAGAGTCCCTGCGTCTCCGTTTAGGAGGCCGGGAACAGATGAAAAATCCTCTGTGAGCTCTCAGAGCGAGTCGGAGCAGCAGAGGCGCCCTGAGAAGGGGGCTGATGCATGGTCAGCAGAGTCCGGGACAGCTGTCCCATGGAGTCGGCAAGGGACTGGGAGATAGCTTTAGAAAACGAAGCTACCCAAGCCGGGGGTTCAGCCACCGGTGCCGGAGCAGCCGGAGGGACCCCTGGGGAGACACCAGGCTGAGGCACCACCATGTTAAAGCAGGCATCCCAATGTGGATATGTGCTCGGTTCAGGCAGTATGAGCTGACATGCAGTGCATATAGAGTAAAGCCTTGCAGCCTTGCTCCTAGTGAGAGACATGCTGCTGAGGTGGAGGTTCTGCAGTAAAGAACACACTCCTTCAGAATGACCCCCAGAGAGTACAAGAAAGTCCACAACCAGAGGTTGTGGCCGTTTTGTGTGCCCTCCGGATTCCACAGCTTGGACCCCCAGACAGATGCAGAGCTGTAGCAGCCAGCGCCGATCAGTGTGTGAACGCTGATAAAATGGCGCCGGAGTGAGGAGGGGGGGGCGGAGGATTAGTCCAAGAGCGGGAACCGGAGGGCCAAGGGGATATACAGGGGAGGGAAACATCTCCTCAGAGAGGAGTGTCCTCCCCTCTGCTGAACGGCCGGTGGGCGGCGGCGCACTGTCCCCCTGCATGACTGACATGCAGGGGCAGTGAAAACGAAACTAGGCCGCAGCCGAAGCCGGGGCCTAAATTTTCCCATGCGGGCGACGAGCAGGCACCCTCGGCGCGGTTCTCAGGAGAAAACCAGAGAACCGGCCGGAAATCACAGCAAAGTGAAATAACACACTCTCCCCACAATAAATGTACAAGGGACCACACAATAACGTCTCAATACTTAGCTTATGAGACGCA
Source organism: Anomaloglossus baeobatrachus (assembly GCF_048569485.1). Taxonomy (NCBI): domain Eukaryota; kingdom Metazoa; phylum Chordata; class Amphibia; order Anura; family Aromobatidae; genus Anomaloglossus; species Anomaloglossus baeobatrachus. The sequence continues at coordinate 526,772,503 of NC_134358.1, forward strand.
GGGCCAGGTCCCTGAGGGGTGAGCGCTCCGTCCGGCAGGGTCCTGAAAGGGCTGCGGATGGAGACCGGTCTCCTGCAAAGCAGTGAGAACCGTGATGGCTCCCACTTCAAGCCAGAGCCCGAGGGATGGTGAAGGAGCGCGGCATGTAAGGCTCCAGCCTTGTAAAATCAACCTTAACAGCACCGCCGACACAGTGGGGTGAGAAGGGACATGCCGGGAGTCCAGTTTGGACTCGCTTTTCTTCCAACTCTTTGAAATCAAAAATCAGATGAGAATGCATGTGTGTGTGACCTCCTGAACACAAAGCATTGAACTGGCTAGATGTGGTCATCCAGGGGGTGTATATGCTCGGAGGGAGGAGCTACACTTTTTAGTGTAGTACTTTGTGTGTCCTCCGGAGGCAGAAGCTATACACCCATGGTCTGGGTCTCCCATAAGGAACGATGAAGAAAAGCTACCTAGTTGAAGCAACAGTTTAGTGATGATAATTTTATTTTTTTCTTTTCACGGCTCAACGTTATAAACTTCTGTGAAGCCCCCAGGGGTTCAAAGTGCACACCAAACATCTAGAAAAATTAGTGGTGGTCAGGTGGTCTTCAAACCCGACATGGCGTCCGCTAATGAGTGCAGCTAATTTTGCAGTCAAAAATTCAAATGGCGCTCCTTGCCTTCCGAGCCCTGCCGTGTGCCCAAACATTTGATTTCCACCACATATGGGGTATCTGCGAACTCAGGAGAAAATGCACAATACATTTTATGGTGCATTTTTTACTGATACCCTTGTGAAAAAAAAAGCTACCTAGTTGAAGCAACAGTTTTGTGGTAAAAAAAAATTTTTCTTCTTTTCACGGCTCAACGTTATAAACTTCTGTGAAGCCCCCAGAGGTTCAAAGTGCTCACCAAACATCTAGAAAAATTATTTGAGGGCTCTATAGTTTCCAAAATGAAGTCACTTGTGGGGTAGCTCAATTGTTTAGGCACCTCAGGGGGTCTTCAAACCCGACATGGCGTCTGCTAATGAGTGCAGCTAATTTTGTGTTCAAAAATTCAAATGGCGCTCCTTCCCTTTCGAATTCTGCCGTACGCCCAAACAATTGATTTTTACCACATATGGGGTATCAGCGTACTCAGGAGAAAATGCACAATAAATTGTAGGGTGAACTTTCTCTTTTCTCCCTTGTGAAAATGTAAAATTTTATGGCTAAAGTAACATTTTTGTGTTAAAAAGTAAAATTTTCATTTTTTCCTTCCACATTGCTTTGGTTGCTGTGAAGCACCTAAAGGGTTAATAAACTTCTTGGATGTGGTTTTGAGCAGAGTGAGGGGTGCAGATTTTAGAATGGGGTCACTTTTGGGTATTTTCTGTCACCTCGGCCTCTCAAAGTCACCTCAAATGTGATGTGGTCCCTAAAAAAAAAAATTCGTTTGTAAATTTTGTTGGAAAAAATGATAAATTGCTGATGAACTTTGACCCCTTCTAACGGAAAAAGAAGGGAATTTTGTTTACTTACCGTAAATTCCTTTTCTTCTAGCTCCAATTGGGAGACCCAGACACTTGGCTGGGTCTCCCAATGGAGCGACAAAGAAGAAGGGAATTTTGTTTACTTACCGTAAATTCCTTTTCTTCTAGCTCCAATTGGGAGACCCAGCCAAATGTCTGGGTCTCCCAATGGAGCGACAAAGAAAATTTTGTTTCGAAAATTGCGCTGATGTAAAGTAGACATGTGGGAAATGTTATTTAGTAACTATTTTGTGTGACATTTCTCAGATTTATAGGCATACATTTTCAAAATTTGAAATTGCGAAATTTTCAAAATGTTTGCAAAATTTCCTAAATTTTCACAAATAAACGCAAAAATTATCGGCCTAAATTTACCACTGACATGAAGTACAATATGTCACGAAAAAACAAACAGTCTCAGAATCGCCAGGATCCGTTGAAGCGTTCCAGAGTTATAACCTATCAAAGTGACACTGGTCAGAATTGCAAAAAATGGCCCGGTCATTAGGGTGTTTTAGTGGCCGGGGGTGAAGGGGTTAAACCACATGTACAAAAAAGAGAATTTTGTTTACTTACCGTAAATTCTTTTTCTTATAGTTCCAACATGGGAGACCCAGACCATGGGTGTATAGCTACTGCCTCCGGAGGACACACAAAGTACTACACTCAAAACGTGTAGCTCCTCCCTCCGGGCTATATATGAGAGAAGTTATGGCTACTAGAAAAACCACTTTCTGTGAAAGTCTAAACAAGGGAACCTCCCTAAGAGGCTCAAAGGGGGGTTTCTGTAAGGCCGTGAGGACCAGATTAAGATCCCAGGGATCCAAAGGCCGCCGGTAAGGAGGAATGATGTGAGATGCGCCCTGCATGAAGGTGCGCACCTGGGCCAGTCGGGCGATACGCCTCTGGAATAATACCGACAGAGCCGACACCTGTCCCTTGAGGGAATTGAGGGACAGTCCTAGCTGCAGACCGGACTGTAGAAAAGACAGGATGGTCGGCAAAGAGAACGGCCAAGGAGCATGGCCGGAAGAGCGACACCAGGACAGGAAAATCTTCCAAGTCCTGTGGTAAATCTTGGCCGAGGAAGACTTCCGAGCCTGAGTCATAGTGGAGATGACCTCAGAAGGAATGCCTGAAGCAGTCAGGATCCAGGACTCAAGAGCCACGCCGTCAATTTGAGAGCCACAGAATTCTGGCGGAAAAACGGACCTTGAGAGAGAAGGTCTGGGCGGTCCGGGAGATGCCACGGCATTTCTACGGACAGACGGAGCAGATCTGGGTACCAAGCTCGCCTGGGCCAGTCTGGAGCAATGATTATGACCCGACGGCCCTCCATTCTGATCTTGCGCAGAACCCTGGGCAAGAGAGCTAGAGGGGGAAACACATAGGCCAGACGGAACTGAGACCAATCTTGAACCAGCGCGTCCGCTGCGAAGGCCTGAGGATCGTGGGAGCGAGCCACGTAAACCGGGACCTTGTTGTTGTGCCGGGATGCCATTAGATCCACTTCCGGAGTGCCCCACTTGCGGCAGATTGACCGGAACACTGCCGGATGCAGGGCCCACTCGCCGCTGTCCACGGTTTGACGGCTGAGATAATCGGCCTCCCAGTTTTCTACGCCTGGGATGTGGACTGCGGATATGGTGGACTCTGTGTCCTCCGTCCACTGAAGGATTCGTTGAACCTCCAACATCGCCAGGCGGCTGCGAGTCCCGCCCTGGTGATTGATGTAGGCAACCGCTGTCGCGTTGTCCGACTGGACTCGAATGTGCTTGCCCGCCAACAGGTGGTGAAAGGCTACAAGAGCTAGAAGAACAGCCCTGATTTGCAGCACATTGATCGAGAGGGCTGATTCAGACGGAGTCCAAGTGCCCTGTGCTCGGTGGTGGAGAAATACTGCTCCCCAGCCGGAGAGGCTGGCATCCGTGGTGAGGATCACCCAGGACGGAGTCAGGAAGGAGCGTCCCTGTGACAGAGAGAGGGGGCCGAAGCCACCACTGAAGAGAGCTCCTGGTCTGCGGCGACAGAGCCACTAGCCTGTGCAAGGAAGAGGTCCGCTTGTCCCAACAGCGGAGAATGTCCAGCTGCAGGGGACGCAGATGGAACTGGGCAAAGGGAACCGCTTCCATTGACGCCACCATCTGACCCAGCACCTGCATGAGGTGCCTGATGGAATGACGGCGGGGCTGCAACAGAGAGCGCACCGCCAGATGAAGGGACTGCTGTTTGACTAAGGGCAGCTTCATAAGTGCCGGCAGAGTCTCGAATTGCATCCCTAGGTACGCAAGTTCCTGGGTCGGGGTCAGAGTGGACTTGGGCAGATTGACAAGCCACCCGAATTGAACAAGCATGGCGAGAGTGAGCGAGACACTCCGCTGGCAGTCTGCACTGGATGAGGCCTTGACTAGAAGGTCGTCCAGGTAGGGGATTACTGCCAACCCCTGGAGATGCAGGACCGCAACCACTGCTGCCATGACCTTGGTGAAAACACGAGGGGCCGTGGCTAACCCGAAGGGGAGAGCCACGAATTGAAAATGTTCCTCTCCGATTGCAAAGCGTAGCCAACGCTGGTGTGAAACCGCAATAGGCACATGCAGATAGGCATCTCTGATGTCGATGGATGCCAGAAAATCTCCTTGGGTCATTGAGGCAATGACCGATCTCAGAGATTCCATGCGAAAGCGCCGCACCTGAACATGCTTGTTGAGAAGCTTGAGATCCAGGATGGGCCGGAAGGAACCGTCCTTCTTGGTGACTAGGAAGAGGTTTGAGTAGAAACCTCTGAACCGTTCCCGGGCGGGAACCGGAACAATTACACCGTTGGCCTGCAAGGATGCCACGGCCTGTGAGAAGGCGGCGGCATTGGAGCAGGGGGGAGCGGACAGAAAAAATCTGTTTGGCGGGCTGGAAGAAAATTCTATCCTGTAGCCGTGGGAGATGATATCCCGCACCCACTGATCGGAGACGTGTTGAAACCACACGTCGCCAAAGTGGGAGAGCTTGCCACCGACCAAGGACGTTGCTGGCGCAGCCAGATAGTCAAGAGGAGGCTGCCTTAGTGGCAGCGGCTCCTCCGTTCTTCTGAGGACGCGGCTTCGCGCGCCAGTTCGGTTTACGATCCTTGGCTGAGGTAGTGGACGAAGCTGAGGGCTTAGAGGATGACCAGTTAGAGGAACGAAAGGAACGAAACCTCGACTGGTTCCTGCCCTGGACAGGTTTCCTGGTTTTAATTTGTGGCAAGGAAGTACTCTTCCCGCCAGTAGCTTCCTTAATAATTTCATCCAGTTGTTCACCGAACAGCCGGGACCCAGCAAAGGGGAGCCCAGCAAGGTACTTCTTAGAAGAAGCGTCTGCTTTCCACTCTCGAAGCCACAAGATCCTGCGGATCGCGAGAGAATTAGCGGAAGCCACCGCAGTGCGGTGAGAAGCCTCTAGAATGGCAGACATGGCGTAGGATGAAAAAGCGGGAGCCTGGGAAGTTAAGGCAACCATCTCGGGTATAGAGTCCCTGGCGAGGGAATGTATCTCCGCCAGAGAGGCAGAGACTGCCTTAAGAGCCCACACTGCTGCAAAAGACGGGGAGAACGAGGCTCCTGCCGCCTCATATACAGATTTGGCCAGAAGGTCAACCTGGCGGTCAGTGGGATCCTTAAGAGAGGTGCCATCGGCCACAGATACGACTGTCCGGGCTGAGATTCTAGACACCGGAGGGTCCACCTTTGGGGACTGAGCCCACTCCTTAACCACCTCAGGTGGAAAGGGAAAACGGTCATCAGAACTACGCTTTGGAAAGCGTTTGTCAGGACAGGCCCTGGGCTTGGTAACAGTGGCCTGACAACTGGAGTGGTTAAAAAACGTACTCCTAGCTCTCTTAGGAGAGGTAAACTGGTGTATTTCTACCAGAGAGGCTTGTTCCTGTGACACTGGTGGATTGAGGTTCAGTACGGAGTTAATGGATGCAATCAAGTCACTAACATCCGCATCACCCTCAGATAAGTCAATGGGGTACATAGAGGTAGCGTCTGAGCCCACAGTAAAAGTATCCTCCTCGCCCTGCACCTCAGCTCGTGAATCAGAGCTGTGGGACGAGGAAGGAGAAGGGTCCCTGCGTCTCCGTTTAGGGGGACGGGGTCCTAAAACATGTTCTGAGAGCTCTGCAGAGCTCGGAGCAGCAGAGGCACCCTGAGAAGGGGGCTGATGCATGGTCAGCACAGACCGGGACAGCTGTCCCATGGAGTCGGCAAAAGACTGGGAAATAGCTCTAGAAAAAGATGCTACCCAAGCCGGGGGTTCAGCCACCGGGGCCGGAGCAGCCGGGGGGACCCCTGAAGAGGCTCCAGGCTGAGGCACCACCATGTTAGAGCAGGCATCACAATGTGGGTATGTGCTCGGTTCAGACAGAATGAGCTTACATGCAGTGCATATAGAGTACAGCTTAGCAGACTTGCTCCTAGTGACAGACATGCTGCTGAGGTGGAGGCTCTGCTGTAAATACACTCCTATAGAATGACCCCCTGAGAGTGTATAATAAAGCCCACAACCAGAGGTTGTGGCTTACCAGACCGCTTTTTGTGTGCCCTCCGGATTCCACAGCTCGGACCCCCAGTGGATGCAGCAGCTGCAGCAGCCAGCGCCGATCAGTGTGAGAACGCTGATAAAATGGCGCTGGAGTGAGGAGGGGGGGCGGGGATTAGCCCAAGAGCGGGAATCCGGAGGGCCAAGGAGAGATACAGGGGAGGGAAACATCTCCTCAGAGAGGAGTGTCCTCCCCTCTGCTGAACGGCCGGTGGGCGGCGCCGCACTGTTCCCCTGCAAAAACTGACATGCACAGGGACTGAAACCGAAACTAGGCCGCGACTGAAGCCGGGGCCTAGATTTTTACATGCGGCCGACGACCAGGCACCCTCGGCGCGGTTCTCAGGAAAAACCCAGAGAACCGGCCGGAAAACACAGCAGAGTTACAAAACATACTCTCCCCTCAATAAATGTACCCGGGACCCCTGAAAAACGTCTCAATACTTAGCTTTTGAGACGCAGGGCCAGGTCCCTGGGGGGGGGTTAAACGCTCCGTCCGGCAGGATCCTGACAGGGCTGCGGATGGAGACCGGTCTCCTGCAAAGCAGAGAGGACCGTGATGGCTCCCACTTCAAGCCAGAGCCTCAGAGGATGGTGAAGGAGCACGGCATGTGAAGGCTCCAGCCTTGTAAAGTCAACCTTAACAGCACCGCCGACACAGTGGGGTGAGAAGGGACATGCCGGGAGTCCAGACTGGACCCGCTTTTCTTCCATATCTTTGAAATCAAAAATCTTAAAAAATTAAAAATCAGAGAATGCATGTGTGTGTGTGACCTCCTGAACACAAAGCATTGAACTGGTTAGATTGTCATCCAGGGGGTGTATATAGCCCGGAGGGAGGAGCTACACGTTTTGAGTGTAGTACTTTGTGTGTCCTCCGGAGGCAGTAGCTATACACCCATGGTCTGGGTCTCCCATAAGGAACGATGAAGAAAATAATATGTCTGGCCAGGAATGGGGTTAAATAGTCCCGTCAAACTGGTAAATCACATAACATCAGCCAACACTCCAGAATGATTAGGAGCTATTAAAGGGTTTGGATTACACAACAGAAATGGCTATTACCACAAATTGTACTTGCAAATTTAAGGGAACAGGTCACACGAATTATGCCTGAACCACAAGCAGCAATAACCAGAGCGCGGCTCCCTCACTACAAAAACGTTTTGTTCTCAAACGAGGTGGACACAAAGTCCTGGAGATATGTCCCCATCGCCTTCTCCCCTCCTCTCACCTTAGACTGGCGCATCTGTCCCTACAAATATATACAGAGCTGGCCAAAAGTATTGGCACCCCTGCAATTCTGTCAGATAATACTCAGTTTCTTCTTGAAAATGATTGCAATCACACTTTCTTTGGTATTATTATCTTCAATTATTTTGCTTGCAATGAAAAAACAAAAAAGAAAATGAAACAAAACTCAAATCATTGATCATTTCACACAACTCCAAAAAATGGGCCAGACAAAAGTATTAGCACCCTTAGCGTAATGCTTGATTGCACAACCTTTAGCCAAAATAACCGCAAACAACCGCTTCCGGTAACCATCAATGAGTTTCTTCAATGCTCTGCTGGAATTTTAGCCCATTCTTCTTTGGCAAACTGCTCCAGGTCCCTGAGGTGTGAAGGGCGCCTTCTCCAAACTGGTATTTTGAGATCTGTCCACAGGTGTTCTATGGGATTCAGGTCTGGACTCATTGCTGGCCACTTTAGTAGTCTCCAGTGCTTTCTATCAAACCATTTTCTAGTGCTTTTTGAAGTGTGTTTTGGGTCATTGTCCTGCTGGAAGACCCATGAGCTCTGAGGTAGACCCAGCTTTCTCACACTGGGCCCTACATTATGCTACAAAATTTGTTGGTAGTCTTCAGACTTCATAATGCCATGCACACGGTCAAGCAGTCCAGTGTCAGAGGCAGCAAAGCAACAAAACATCAGGGAACCTCCGCCATGTTGGACTGTAGGGACAGTGTTCTTTTTTTTTTTTGAATGCCTCTTTTTTTTCCTGTAAACAGTATGTTGATGGCTTTTCCCAAAAAGCTCTACTTTTGTCTCATCTGACCAGAGAACATTCTTCCAAAACGTTTTAGGATTTCTCAGGTAAGTGTTGGCAAACTCCAGCCTGGCTTTTTATGTCTCGGGGTAAGAAGTGGGGTCTTCCTGGGTATCCTACCATACAGTCCCTTTTCATTCAGACGCCGACGGATAGTACGGGTTGACACTGTTGTACCCTTGGACTGCAGGGCACATCCGCACAATCTTGCGTTGAAATCTCTCGTCAATTTTTCTTTTCCTTCCACATCTAGGGAGGTTAGCCATAGTGCCATGGGCTTTAAACTTCTTGATGACACTGCGCACCGTAGACACAGGAACTTTCAGGTCTTTAGAGATGGACTTGTAGCCTTGAGATTGCTCATGCTTCCTCACAATTTGGATTCTCAAGTCCTCAGACAGGTCTTCGGTCTTCTTTCTTTTCTCCATGCTCAATATGGTACACACAAGGACACAGGACAGAGGTTGAGTCAACTTTAATCCATGTCAACTGGCTGCAAGTGTGATTTAGTTATTGCCAACACCTGTAAGGTGCCACAGGTAAGTTACAGGGGCTGTTAATTACACAAATTAGAGAAGCATCGCATGATTTTTCAAACAGTGCCAATACTTTTGTCCACCCCTTTTTGTATGTTTGGTTTTTTTTTTAACTTCGTTTTATTAACAATTTCAAACATGGTACAACTGACTTTGCCATATAAAAATAGCTCAGTATAGATAGTAATATTTGAATATAACAATGAGCAGTCATATAAAGTCCATAATATCTTTAGCACTTAAGAGAACAATGTTATTATCCATACTTATCATTTGCATATATATCTAATTTTATATTGAGCATAAGAACAGCTATAACTATCAGCATGACCATATTTTGAAAACAAGATAGAAAGAGGAATAGAAAAAGGAAGAAAGAACAACAACAACAACAGCCACATTGCATTATTATATTTCAATATACCATTGGGCAGGGTTTCATATCCCAACATCTAACGGGAACCACCATTATCCGCATAATCTCCCTCAAACCTCTGAAAGTGTGTCTGGAGAAGAATTCCACAAACCCCAGATTTTGTTAAATTTTCCCGGGCACCCCCTATTATAATATACCACCCGCTCATAGACTATGGTTGCATTGACTAGTTTAACCCAGGACCGCACAGTTGGATTCGAATCTCCCATCCACCTCAGAGCTATTAATTTCCTAGCCAGAAACAATGCCTCTCTGAGGAATATTGTCATGTAATGATCCCAGGACTCTTCCTCCACCACCCCAAACAGGCATATCAAAGGGTCACACAAAACAGGAATCGACACAATCGATGTCAGCAGAGATGTCACTCCCCGCAAGTACAAAGATATATTAGGACAGCTCCAGATCATATGTATGAAATTTGCCCCTGAGAGATGACACCTCGGGCACTCCGATGTACGAGAACGGCCCATACTAAATAATCGAGTTGGAGTAAGGTATGCCTGGTGGACAATGTAGCATTGAATCAACTTATTATTAACCGACGGGGATACCGCAGTCGGAGATTCCAATATCTCTTCCCATTCCTCTCCCTGTAGAGAGGGAATTAGAGATTTCCATCTATCCTGGGCTGGCAAGGGGTCCGACTCCACCCCTACCGACAACAGGTAAGTATATATAGCTGAGATGAGGCCTCGAGGTCCTTGTGATTTTAGAATACCTATAATAGGAAGTGATGATATCAATTTCCTCACTCCAATTTTCTGTCTGTGGGATTGAATCGCTGTGCGAATCTGCAGGTATCTAACAAACTGTGATCTAGGAACATTATATTCAATCTGGATTTGTTCAAAAGGACTTGAAGTTTGTGGTTCCCGGGACAAAAAGATCACCTAATGCACCGATGCTGTGAGTGGCCCAGAATTGCGCCGAGGGGTGATCTCTCAGAGTATGGAAGTGGCTATTCCCCCATAATGGGAGTTGCGCCACCACCCCTTTGAAGTTTGCCACCCTCTTGGCTTGTCGCCAGACTAATCTTGCCAACCTGAGGAGGGGTAATTGCCGTGGTGTTCTCAGTCCATCTGATTCCAGAAAACCCACTAAACAATCAGTCCCAGCCGCGTGTGCCAAGTGACTCTCAGAGTTTGGCAGCTGACATCCAGGCATCCAAGTCTCTAGTGCCCTAAGCTGTCCCGCGAGGTAGTAGAGGAAGAACTCCGGCCCCTTTTTTATGTTTGGTGTGGAATTATATCCAATTTGGCTTCATGACAATTTGTTTTTTTTTTCTTCATTGAAGACAAATTAAATGAAAATAATAATAACAAAGAATTTGTGATTACAATCATTTTCAGGAAGAAACTGAGTATTCTCTGACAGAATTGCAGGGGTGCCAATACTTTTGGCCAGCACTGTAGGTTAAGGCCTGTCAATCTAGCGGAGCAGAAGGAGAGAGATTCCACGACTGGTCACCCCGTCCATGGCCCCATTTCTCAGTTTCTTCTGAAACACTACAGTATTTCTGAGTAAAACTTGCATGTTTGTAATGAGGGGCCTGTCTCTGATCCATAGGATATGCCATGTGTGTCTGATCAATTGGGACCCATATTATCTTGAGAACAGCCACGTATTTTGAATAGACAGGAATGAAAAGGTGGATGCATTTGCAGCTTTTCCCACCGACTTCTTTGGGAGGTGTGAAAATTGCCAAGTGGACTTGCTCTGCTATTTTTTCAACACCCATAGAGGTGAATGGAGTGACCTGTGCATGCGCGACATTGTCGGTACTCACCCCTTTCACATGTTCAAAAGTCACATTTTTCATCTGAATGGGATCCACAGCTGCATCAAGGCCGGATGTTGCTCTGAAGCGAACTGCAAGAAGTACGATCATAAATTAAAATGTAAGCAATGGTTTTGACTATGAAATCTACAGTACATGCTTAAAAGTTTGTCATGGTCACTTACCTCTATAGGTTGGCCTCCTTCACACATCCATGTCTCCGTTACGTGTGATGTCCATTTTGACACATAACAGAGACACGAACACAAGTATACCCATTAAAATCAATGGCTCTGCGCACACATCCGTGTTTTGACATGTGTCTGTATGCTCCACACATGTCCGTTTTCTGCTGGAAGCAAGTATGTTACACGGACCACACACTGGTGTGATCAGTGTGACACGTAATGAAGAAAATAGGTCACAAAAACAAAAAGAAGGGAATTTTGTTTACTTACCGTAAATTCCTTTTCTTCTAGCTCCAATTGGGAGACCCAGACAATTGGGTGTATAGCTATTGCCTCTGGAGGCCACACAAAGTATTACACTTAAAAGTGTAAGGCCCCTCCCCTTCTGGCTATACACCCCCAGTGGGATCACTGGCTCACCAGTTTTAGTGCCAAAGCAAGAAGGAGGAAAGCCAATAACTGGTTTAAAGACCAATTCAATCCGAGGAAACATCGGAGAACTGAACCATACCACATGAACAACATGTGTACCCGAAAAAACAGAAAAACCCCGAGAAAACAGGGCGGGTGCTGGGTCTCCCAATTGGAGCTAGAAGAAAAGGAATTTACGGTAAGTAAACAAAATTCCCTTCTTCTTTTTCGCTCCTAATTGGGAGACCCAGACAATTGGGACGTCCAAAAGCAGTCCCTGGGTGGGTAAAAGAATACCTCGTGATAGGGCCGTCAAACAGCCCTTCCCTACAGGTGGGCAATCGCCGCCTGAAGGACTTATCTACCTAGGCTGGCGTCTGCCGAAGCGTAGGTATGCACCTGAAAATGCTTGGTAAAAGTATGCAGACTCAATCAGGTAGGTGCCTGACACACCTGCTGAGCCGTAGCCTGGTGCCGTAATGCCCAGGATGCACCCACGGCTCTGGTAGAATGGGCCTTCAGCCTTGAGAGAACCAGAAGCCCAGAAGAACTGTAGGTTTCAAGAATTGGTTCCTCGATCCCCCGAGCCAGGGTGGATTCAGAAGCTTGCGACTGTTTACGCCGACCAGCGACAAGGACAAAGAGTGCATCCGGGTGGCGCAGGAGCGCCATGCGGGAAGTAGAACCTGAGTGCTCTCACCAGAACCAACAGATGCAAATCCTTCTGAAATTGATGGACTGGACGAGGACACAAAGAAGGTGAGGTGATATCCTGATTGATATGAAAGTGGGATACCACCTTAGGGAGAAATTCCGGAATCGGACGCAGAACTACCCTGTCCTGGTGAAGGACCAGGAAGGGAGATTTGTATGAGAGCGTTGCTAGCTCGGAAACTCTCCTAAGAGACGAGACCGTTACTAGAAGGCCACTTCCCGAGAAAAGCGGGAAGGGAGACCTCTTTCAAAGGCTCGAAAGGCGGCATCTGGAGAGCAATTAGAACCTTGTTCAGATCCCAGGGCTCTAACGGCCGCCTGTACGGAGTGCTGAGAAGACAAACTCCCCGTAGGAACGTGCGTACCTGAGGAAGTCGTTTCTGAAAAACTACAGATAGCGCTGAGACTTGTCCCTGAAGGGAACTGAGCGACAACCCTTTTTCCAACCTAGATTGCAGGAAGGAAGGAAACATAGACGATGCAACCGGCCAGGGAGAAACACCCTGCGCCGAGCACCGAGATAAGAATATCTTCCACGTCCTGTGGTCAATCTTGGCGGACGTTGGTATGCTAGCCTGTCTCATGGTGGCAACCACGTCCTGAGGTAACCCTGACGACACTAGGTTCCAGGACTCAATGCCACACCATCAGGTTGAGGGCCGTAGAATTCAAATGGAAGAATGGCCCTTGAGACAGCCAGTCTGATTGGTCTGGTAGTGCCCCCGGTTAGCCTACCGTGAGGCACCACAGAACCGGGAACCACAACACCCTCGGCCAATCTGTAGCAACGAGGATGGCGCGGCCGCAGTCGGTCCTGATCTAACGCAGCACTCTGGGCAACAATGCTAGAGGTGGCACATAAGGTAGCTGGAACTGCGACCAATGCTGAACTAAGGCGTCTGCCGCCAGAGCTCGATGATTGTGAAACCGTGCCATGAAGCTGGCACATTGTTGTTGTGCCGTGACGCCATTAGATCGACGTCCGGCCTCTGTCAGCGGCGCCAGATCTCCTGAAACCCGTCCGGGTGAAGAGACCATACCCTTTCGGCCACACCCCGGCGACTTAGGAAGTCAGCTTCCTAGTTTTCCACGCCTGGGATGTGAACTGTGGATATGGTGGATGCCGTGTCTTCCACCCACATCAGAACCTGCCGGACTTCCTGGAAGGCTTGCCGGTTGCGCGTTCTTCCTTGGTGGTTGATGTATGCCACCGCTGTGGAGTTGTCCGACTGAAGTCGGATTTGCTTGCTTTCCAGCTGCTGTTGGAAGGTTTGTAGGGCAAGATACACTGCTCTGTGTTCAAGAGCATTGATCTGAAGGGTGGACTCTTGCTGAGTCCACGTACCCTGAGCGCTGTGGTGGAGAAAAACTGCTCCCCACCCTGATGTCGGAACTATCGCCCAGGATGGGGATAGGAAGGACCTTCTTTTTGACCATGAGGTGGGAAGAAGCCACCACCGTAGAGAGTCCTTGGCCGCCTGAGAAAGAAAGACGACTGTTGAGGGAGGTCGACTCCCCGTCCCATTGGCGGAGAATGTCACATTGTAGTGGACGCAGATGAAACTGCGCGAAAAGAACTGCCTCCATTGCTACTATCTTACGTAGGAAGTGCATGAGGCGTCTCAATGTGTGCGACTGGTTCTTAAAGAAGAGATTGCAGCCCGTAGTGAATGCTGTTTGTCTAGCGGAAGCTTCACTATCGCTGAGAGAGTATGAAACTCCATGCCTAGATATGTTCGCGATAGGGTCGGGGTCGGATCTGACTTTAAAAAGTTGATGATCCACCCAAAACTCTAGAGAGTCTCCAGCGCAACGTTCGGGCAGTGTCGGCATGTTTCCTAAGAGAGTGCCTTGACAAGTAGATCGTCTAAATATGGGATCACAGAGTGACCCTGAGAGTGCAGGACTGTGACTACTGCTGCCCTGACCTTGGCGAAGACCAGTGGGACTGTCGCTAGCCGGAAGGTAGAGCTACGAACAGAAGGTGTTCGTCTCCTAAAACGAAGCGTAGAAACGCTAGTGCTCTGGATCAATCGGCACGTGTGGATAAGCATCCTTGATGCCTAATGATGCTAGGAAATCTCCTTGGGACATTGAGGCGATGACATGGCGGAGGGATTCCATCCGGAACCGCCTGGTGTCCACGAGCTTGCTGAGCAGTTTTAGATCCAGAACGGGACGGAACGGCCCGTTCTTATAGGCACCGCAAATAATTTGGGGTAAAAACCGTGACCTTGTTCCTGAAGAGGAACGGGGGTCATCACTCTTTCTGCCTATAGAGTGCACCCTGTTTGCAGAAGAGCAGCGGCTCGGCCGGGAGGTGGAGAAGTCCTGAAGAATCGAGTTGGAGGACGAGAAGTGAGCTCTATCCTGTACCCGTGAGACAGAATGTCTCACACCCAACGGTCATTGACCTATGGCAGCTAAATATCGCCAAGGCGGGAGAGCCTGCTACCGACCGAGGATGCGGAGAGAGGAGGCCGCAAGACATGAGGAAGCCGCCTTGGAAGCGGGTTTTCAGACTGTCTCTTTTTTGGGCGTGACTGAGCCCGCCAAGAATCTGAGCTCCTCTGATCCTTTTGAGTCCACATTGGACGAGGAAAAATGGGACCTGGCCGAGCCTCGAAAAGACCGAAACCCCGACTGCCTCCTGCTCTGTTGGGGTTTGTTGTGTCCGGGCTGAGGAAAGGATGAATCCTTACCCCTGGACTGTTTAATGGTTACATCCAAACGCTCACCAAACAGTTGGTCAGCAGAAAAGGCAACTGGTTAAGCACCCTTTTTTGGAAGCAGAATCTGCCGTCCATTCACTTAACGAGCAGACCAGGCTCTGCTTAAAAACACGGAGTAGCGGAGGCTACTGCCGCACGGTTCGCAGAGTCTAGGGCAACCTGACTCGCGTAAGAAACAAATGCAGACATTTGAGAGGTTAAGGATGCCACCTGCGGCACAGATGTACGTGTAACCGTGTCAATCTGTGTAAGACAAGCTGAAATAGCTTGGAGTGCCCCAAGGGTGAGAATGCTGGAGCCAACGGTGCGCCGACAGCCTCATAGATGGATTTAGACCAGAGATCCATCTGTCTGTCAGTGGCATCTTTAAGTGCAGCTCCATCTCCCACTGCAACTATGGATCTAGCTACAAGCCTGGAGATTGGAGGATGCCGCTTGGGACACTGGGTCCAGTCCTTGACCACGTCAGGGGGCAGGGATAACGTGTATCCTAAGCCGTTTGGAGAAGCGCATATCTGGATAAGTGTGGTGTTCCTGGACTGCCTCTCTGAAGGCAGAGTGGTCCAGAAAAATACGTGAAGCTGACTCCTCCACTGGAGGAGCTGGGTGAGAAATAACCAACATTCTATTGATGGACGCTATAAGATTATTCACTATGGCGTCACCATTAGGTGTATCCAGATTGAGAGCGGTCTCAGGATCAGAATCCTGAGCCGCTACTTCCGCCTCATTACACAGAGAGTCCTTCTGCTAGGACCCTGATGAAACCGAGGGCCGCTCATAGTGAGCCCGCTTAGGCCGTCTGGGACTGACGTCTGTGCAGAGCCGTGACTCTGGGATGCGTGTGACATTCCCGGAGCTGTTAGTTGTTCACACTGAGGGGGGCCATGGATCAATGATTCAACAGTGCCCATGTTGTGAGAGACATGTCCGGACTGCTAGGCTTCTAGTATCATAGCCCTAGTCTCAGAAAATCTGTCAGTAAATACTGCAGACACCGTCCTCATCCTCTGGCCATTAGCAGAGACTCCGGCTGAGTTGGATACAATGGGGGTCTATGTAACCTGCCGGCCGTATAGCCGTACATGCTGTAGCGGCTGCATAGAAAAACATGTGGTTCTGCACCTTTGTTTTACACAGAGAATATGCTGATAACTCCTCCGCACAATCCAGGAGGGTATATACAACGTGCGACCAAACAGTGCAATGTATATAGTAGAAGCATATCTATAAGTGCACTTCTGCACTAGTGGGGTTAGCACCACAGGTGCTGTTTAACGCCTGTTGCAGCGATTGTGTGTGCCAAGGTCTTCCACACTTGTCTCTGTATCGTACAGAAAACTGACACTAATGGCTGCCGGCGTCCTGTATAGAGAAGGAAGCCGTGGGCGTGCCTGAGAAAGTGCGGGAATCCGGTTTCACAGTGCACACAGTGAGAGGGGTGGAGTATGCAAAACATACTCCAGCTCTCAGCGCTGCTGTGCTATGCAGCGTCACGCCCCTACCCTGACTGTCAGGGCTGTGGGCGGTAACGAAGGGAGACTAGGCCCAGAAGCCGGGGACTCGAGTTAATAAGCGCGGCCGGCATATCAGTGCTGGCCGGCGCGGAAGTCCCCGGCGCACCACAACTCCCAGCGGCGCCTTAAATAAAAACGGCAGCGGCGTTAGCGCGGTAGTCACCCAATACACTAACACACCCAGCAACGCTGTGGTGTGCGATGGCACTAGTGCGGACAGCGCCGCTGTCCCTGGCGCACTAACACACCCAGCAGTGCTGCCGTGTGTCTGCGCGGTCCCCACAGGGACACCGAGTACCTCCATGTAGCAGGGCCATGTCCCTGAAGATACTCCGCTCCATGTCCAGCAGTACCAGGGGCTGTGGATGGAGCACGGCCTCAGTGCCTGGAGACCGATAGAATCCCACTTCACCCAGAGCCCTGTAAAAAGGGATGGGGAAGGAAGCAGCATGTGGGCTCCAGCCTCCGTACCCGCAATGGGTACCTCAACCTTAACAAACACCTCCGACATGAAGTGGGGTGAGAAGGGAGCATGCTGGGGGCCCTTTAGTATGGGCCCTCTTTTCTTCCATCCGACATAGTCAGCAGCTGCTGCTGACTAAACAGTGGAGCTATGCGTGGATGTGTTGCCTCCTTCGCACAAAGCACAAAACTGGTGAGCCAGTGATCCCACTGGGGGTGTATAGCCAGAAGGGGAGGGGCCTTACACTTTTAAGTGTAATACTTTGTGTGGCCTCCAGAGGCAATAGCTATACACCCAATTGTCTGGGTCTCCCAATTAGGAGCGAAAAAGAAATTTATATACTTACCTGTCTCCGGCGCTGCGGTCCCTGCCTCTGCTGTTACTTCCAGGCCTGCTCAGAAAGCTCATGCATATTCACTGCACTCACTGCAGACCCAAATGTTAACAGCAGCGCTTGAGACTGGTAAGTATAACAGCTCATGCTGTCCATGTGCTATCCAGATGTCACACGGATAGCACACGTACACACACACACAGGAGATACAGCTTTGCATGGACATGTGACGGAGGCCTTAGGGAATTTCTAAGAAGGCTTTAATACCCTAGTGCCATCAGCTTAAAGGTTAGGCTGTTTCCCTCATGGGGAAGGGGAGGAGGTAGGAAAATGTGTTTCACAGTAACACAGTAGTGAAAAGGAAAAAAGAAAAAGAATTTTGTTTACTTACCGTAAATTCTTTTTCTTATAGTTCAGTCTTGGGAGACCCAGACGTTGGGTGTTTAGCTTCTGCCTCCGGAGGACACACAAAGTACTACACCTAAAAGTGTAGCTCCTCCCTCTGAGCTTATACACCCCCTGGTGAGCCAGTCCCAGCCAGTTTAGTGCAAAAGCTGAAGGAGAATAGCCACCCACAAGTAGAACAGAGCAAGCGCCGGAACAACCGGAGACTCACTGTGCATGACAACAGCCGGTGAAAATACGCGGAACAAGGAAATTGCCAACAGGCAACAGGGAGGGTGCTGGGTCTTCCAAGACGGAACTATAAGAAAAAGAATTTACGGTAAGTAAACAAAATTCACTTTTTCTTTATCGTTCCTTTGGGAGACCCAAACCATGGGACGTTCCAAAGCAGTCCCTGGGTGGGAAATAAACAGAAAAACTAAGAAGTAGGCAGAACCTAACTTCACAAATCGGCGACCGCCGCCTGAAGGATGCGTCTGCCCAAGCTCGCATCTGCCGAAGCATGAGCATGCACTTGGTCGTGCTTCGAGAAGGTATGCAGGCTAGCCCAAGTGGCAGCCTGACAGACTTGTTGAGCCGTAGCCTGGTGCCTAAAAGCCCAAGAGGCACCGACAGCTCTGGTCGAGTGTGCTTTCATCCCCGGCGGGGGAGGCGCCTGTGTACTCTGGTAGGCGTCCGAAATGGTCGACCTAATCCAACGGGCTAAGGTCGGCTTAGAAGCAGGGAGGCCCTTGCGCCGACCTGTAGTTAGCACAAAAAGAGAGGTGCACCGCCTAAGCGCAGCGGTGCGAGACACATAGATCCGGAGAGCACGCACCAGATCCAGAGTATGTAGAGCTTTTTCAAAGCGATGAACAGGGGCCGGACAGAAGGAAGGTAAGAATGTCCTGGTTAAGGTGGAAGGAAGAGACCACCTTAGGAAGAAAGTCCGGAGTCGTACGGAGAACCACCTTGTCTTGATGAAAGACTAAAAAAGGTGACTCCGAGGAGAGCGCAGCCAAATCAGAGACTCTCCTGAGAGACGTTATGGCAACCAGAAAGGCCACTTTCTGTGAAAGACGATACAAAGAAACCTCCCTAAGAGGCTCAAAGGGGGGTTTCTGCAAGACCGTGAGAACCAAGTTAAGGTCCCAGGGGTCCAAGGGCCGCCGGTAAGGCGGAATGATGTGAGATGCGCCCTGCATGAAGGTGCGGACCTGAGCCAGCCGAGCGAGACGCCGCTGGAACAGAACTGACAGAGCCGAAACTTGTCCCTTGAGAGAGTTGAGGGACAGTCCTAGCTGCAGACCGGACTGTAGAAAAGACAGAAGAGTCGGCAAGGAAAATGGCCAAGGAGGATGGCCGGTAGAGAGACACCAGGACAGGAAAATTTTCCAAGTCCTGTGATAGATCTTAGCGGAGGAAGACTTACGGGCCCGAGTCATAGTGGAGATGACTTCAGGGGGATACCAGAAGCCGTCAAAATCCAGGACTCAAGAGCCACGCCGTCAATTTGAGGGCCGCAGAATTTGGGCGGAAAAACGGACCTTGCGAGAGTAGATCTGGACGGTCCGGGAGATGCCGCGGCATCTCTACGGACAGTTGGAGCAGGTCCGGATACCAAGCTCGCCTGGGCCAGTCCGGCGCAATGAGGATGACTCGACGACCCTCCATTCTGATCTTGCGCAGGACTCTGGGCAAGAGAGTTAGAGGGGGAAACGCGTAGGACAGACGAAACTGGGACCAGTCCTGAACCAGAGCGTCTGCGGTGAAGGCCTGAGGATCGTGGGAGCGAGCCACGTAAACAGGAACTTTGTTGTTGTGACGGGATGCCATTAGGTCCACGTCCGGAGTGCCCCATTTGCAGCAGATCGACTGAAATACTGCCGGGTGCAGGGACCACTCGCCACCGTCCACGCTTTGAAGGCTGAGATAATCTGCCTCCCAGTTGTCCACGCCTGGGATGTGGACTGCGGATATGGTGGACCTGGAGTCTTCCGCCCATTGAAGAATGCGTTGTACCTCCATCGCCAGGCGGCTGCGTGTCCCGCCTTGATGGTTGATATAGGCAACCACTGTCGCGTTGTCTGACTGGACTCGAATGTGCCTGCCCGCCAGCAGGTGGTGAAATGCTAGGAGAGCTAGAAGCACGGCTCTGGTTTCCAGCACATTGATTTAAAGGGCTGACTCGGACGGAGTCCAAGTGCCCTGTGCTCTGTGGTGGAGACATACCGCTCCCCAGCCGGATAGACTGGCATCCGTTGTGAGAATCACCCAGGACGGGGCCAGGAAGGAGCGCCCTTGGGACAGGGAGAGGGGCCAAAGCCACCACTGAAGAGAGCTCCTGGTCCGTGGCGACAGAGCCACTAACTTGTGTAAGGAGGAAGGCCGCTTGTCCCAACAGCGGAGAATGTCCAGCTGCAGGGGGCGCAGATGGAACTGGGCAAAGGGAACAGCCTCCATGGATGCCACCATTAGACCCAGCACCTGCATCAGATGCCTGAGGGTATAACGGCGGGGCCTCAGGAGAGAGCGCACCGCTAACTGGAGTGACAGCTGTTTGTTTAAGGGCAACTTCACAAGTGCCGGCAAAGTCTCGAACTGCATGCCTAGGTACGTGAGACTCTGGGTCGGAGTCAGAGTGGATTTGGGAAGATTGACAAGCCACCCGAATTGGGCTAGAGTGGTGAGAGTGAGCGAGACACTCCGCTGACAGTCTGCACTGGATGAAGCCTTGACTAGAAGGTCGTCCAGGTAAGGAATCACTGCCAACCCCTGGAGGTGCAGAACCGCAATCACTGCTGCCATGACCTTGGTGAATACCCGAGGGGCCGTGGCTAACCCGAAGGGGAGAGCCACGAATTGGAAATGATCTTCTCCGATTGCAAAGCGTAGCCAACGCTGGTGTGAAACTGCAATTGGCACATGCAGATAGGCATCTCTGATGTCGATGGACGCCAGGAAATCCCCTTGAGTCATTGAGGCAATGACTGATCGCAGAGACTCCATGCGAAAGTGCCGCACCCGAACATGCTTGTTGAGAAGCTTGAGATCCAGGATGGGCCGGAAGGTACCGTCCTTTTTGGGAACTAGGAAGAGGTTTGAGTAAAAACCTCTGAACCGTTCCCAGGCGGGAACTGGTACAATTACTCCGTTGGCCTGCAAGGCTGCCACAGCCTGTGAGAAGGCGACAGCCTTGGAGCAGGGGGGAGTTGAGAGAAAAAAACTGTTTGGCGGGCTGGAAGAGAATTCTATCCTGTAGCCGTGAGAAATGATATCTCTCACCCACTGATCGGAGACTTGTTGAAACCAAGCGTCGCCAAAGTGGGAGAGCCTGCCACCGACTAAGGACGTTGCTGGAGCGGGCAGAGAGTCACGAGGAGGCTGCCTTAGTGGCAGGACCTCCTGCGGTCTTCTGTGGACACGCTTTGGGGCGCCAGTTGGATTTCTGGTCCTTAGCTGAGTTAGCGGACGAGGCGGAGGGCTTAGAGGACGACCAGTTGGAGGAACGAAAGGAGCGAAACCTCGACTGATTCCTACCCTGGGCAGGTTTCCTGGTCTTGGTTTGTGGCATGGAAGTACTCTTCCCGCCAGTAGCTTCTTTAATAATTTCATCCAGCTGTTCACCGAACAGCCGGGAACCAGCAAAAGGGAGCCCAGCAAGGTACTTCTTTGAAGAAGCATCTGCCTTCCACTCTCGAAGCCACAAGATCCTGCGGATAACGAGGGAATTAGCCGAAGCCACCGCAGTGCGGTGAGAAGCCTCTAGCATGGCAGACATGGCATAAGATGAAAAAGCTGAAGCTTGAGAAGTTAAGGCAACCATCTCAGGCATAGATTCCCTGGTGAGGGAATGCATCTCCTCTAAAGAAGCAGAGATGGCTTTGAGAGCACACACTGCTGCAAAAGTTGGGGAAAACGCGGCCCCCGCCGCTTCATACACGGATTTGGCCAGAAGGTCAATCTGACGGTCAGTGGCATCCCTAAGGGAAGTGCCATCAGCCACCGACACAACGGTCCGGGCTGAGAGCCTAGACACCGGAAGGTCTACCTTTGGGGAGTGAGCCCACTCCTTGACCACCTCAGGTGGAAAGGGAAAACGATCATCAGAACCACGCTTTGGGAAGCGTTTGTCAGAACAGGCCCTGGGTTTGGTCACAGCGGCCTGAAAACTGGAGTGATTAAAGAACACACTCTTTGCTCTCTTAGGCAAGGTAAACTGGTGCTTTTCTGCCAGAGAGGGTTGCTCCTCTGATACTGGCGGATTGAGATCCAGTACAGAATTAATGGAAGCAATCAAATCACTAAGTTCTGAGTCACCCTCGGAAAGGTCAATGGGGCACATGGAGTTAGCCTCCGAGCCCCCTGTAAAGGCATCCTCCTCATCCTGCGAGTCAGCTCTTGAATCAGAACCGTGGGATGAGGAGGGAGGGGAAACCCTGCGGCGCCTCTTAGGAGGACGGGGTCTGTGCCCTGATGATGAATCCTCTGTGAGCTCCAGTGGACGGAGGTCAGATGATAGAGATCCTAAAGGACCCTTAGCAAGAGCATTAGAGGCACCCTGTGAAGGGGGCTGATGCATGTTCAGCAAAGTCCTGGACAGAAGTCCCATGGACTCAGCAAATGACTGTGAGATAGACCTAGAGAAGGACTCTACCCAGGCCGGGGGTTCAGCCACAGGTGCAGAAGCAGCCTGAGAGACCACTGGGAGTGAGACTCCAGGCTGTGGCACCTCCAAGTTAGAGCAGACATCACAATGTGGATAGGTGCTCGGTTCAGGCAGCAGGAGCTTACATGCAGCGCATACAGTATAAAGCTTTGGAGCCTTGCTCCTCGTGTAAGACATGCTGCTGGAGTGGGACAGCTTCTACAAAGAAAATGAACCCCAAGGAGTATATACAGAGGTCCACAACCAGAGACCGGCTGTGGCTTACCAGACCGCTGGAAACGGTGTTATGTGCCCTCCAGATCCCGAAGCCCGGACCCCCCAATGCGCAGCACCTCAGCAGGGATGCAGAGTGCAGAACGGCCCAGCGCAGAGTGAACCCTGTGCAAGAAAATGGCCGCCGTAACGAAGAGAGGGGGCGGGACAGGGTTCGTCCCTGTAGGTAAGTGGGATCTGGAGGGCCATAGAGACCTGCAGGGGGCAAGTCACGCACAAGCAGTGGGGAGTGTCCCTCCCCTGTGCAGGACGGCCGCCGGGAGGAGCCGTGCCTGTACCTCTGCATGAGTGACATGCGAAGGCAGGTTACAGAAACTAGGCCTCCGGCGAAGCCGGGGCCTAAATTTGAGCAGCGAGGCCAACGCGCAGGCACCATCGGCGCGGTTCTCGGGCGAAAGCCAGAGAACCCGCCGGAAATGCCAAAAACAAGTACAGCAAACACACTCTCCCCATACAATAAAGGACAGGGACCCCCAACATATGAACGTCTCACGTACTTAGCTGCTGAGACGCAGGGCCAGGTCCTTGGGGATGAGTGCTCCGGTCCAGCAGAGTCCTGAAGGGGCTGTGGACGGAGACCGGTCTCCTGGCCAGGTATGGAGACCGCGCTGGCTCCCACTTCAATCCAGAGCCCAGGAGTGATGGTGAAGGAGCACGGCATGTAAGGCTCCAGCCTTGGAAATCAACCTTACAACACCACCGACACAGTGGGGTGAGAAGGGACATGCCGGGAGTCCAGACGTGGACCCGCACTTTCCAAAAAAACAAAAAATCATATGAGAATGCATGTGTGGATGTATGCCTCCTGAACACAAAGCGATAAACTGGCTGGGACTGGCTCACCAGGGGGTGTATAAGCTCAGAGGGAGGAGCTACACTTTTAGGTGTAGTACTTTGTGTGTCCTCCGGAGGCAGAAGCTAAACACCCAAGGTCTGGGTCTCCCAAAGGAACGATAAAGAAAAAAGGAAAAAGAAAAAGAAAAAGAAAAAAGGAAAAAGGAAAAAGGAAAAAAAAAAAAAAAAAAAAAGGAAAAAAACATTGATGGTTTTTCTGGATCCTTTATATTGATGACCCACTGGTAGGATTGATAATATCAGATTGGCAGGCCTGACTTCCAGCACCTGCACCGATCCACCACTTCGGAAGTGTCACAGCTCTGTACATTGGCTCTCAGTAGTATTGCAAGCCATCTCAATTAATTTAGAAGACACCTTGTAATATTTATGTTGTTAAAAACGCCTTAAAATATTTTTGTTTAGTATACAAAAGTTAATAAAAATCAAAAATTATATCAAAAGTTTATAAAGTCACAAAGGTTTTAATAAAGATTTTATTTTTAATTGTATCCCACCTGATAAAAATGGGGTTTTCGATAAACCATAGATGCCCAGTAACAGCACGGCCAGTAGGATGTAGCGGGTCCTTTTCAGCGATTCTAAAAAGAGAGACATTAAAATTTCCTAATTTAAATGTCGTCAATAAAAGAAAGAGAAGACTCGGGAAGCCTAAGATAGAGAAGGGTTAAATAACCACTAGAGCGTTTTGTTTTTTTATCATGTGCATGATATTATACCACCTGATGGCAATTGTGGTAAATGCTAATTATTTAACGCAAAAAATACTACAAATTCATTTAAAAGGGAATCTGTCAGCAGGCTTTTGCTGTATAAGCTGAAGCCAGCATTCTGTAAGGGTTAAGACAGAAAGTTCAGCCGTGCCTGTGTTGTCACAGTCCGATCTTTTGTTTATTTTCTATGTTTGTTTTTGGAGCCGAACTCTAATTGCTGTGGCTAGATGGCTCATGCCATGTTATCCAGCACGCCGCCTCCTCTGATTGACACCTCACAGTCAATGTGCAGTCTCTATAGAGAGCCTGGTGTTGGCGGAGACAGTTCTGTGTATTCAGCTACACGACTAAAGCTAAAAATGCAGATTGTGTCAGAACGGCTGCACCCAGTAATCTAAGTGATACTTGGTTAGATTCAGGATCTCTTTGCCTATGTCATGCTGCTCTCAGAGGAGCAAAAACCTGCTGACACATTTCCTTTTAAAAAAAAAAAATATATATATTTTTTTACTTTAAATTCATCTGTCAGCAGAATGTTAAATGTGTATCTGAGTTATAACTTGTTATCTCTTATTCAAAGGATGGTTGATACCGTATTTTCCAGCGTATAAGACGACTGGGAGTATAAAACGACCCCCAACTTTTCCAGTTAAATGTCCCCATTGTATAGTAATGTCCTCCTGCTGGTTCCCTTCTGTCCCCTATTATGCCGTTGTTTACACACAACAGATACTCACCTATTCTCCGTTCCAGCGGTGCCTCAGCTGCTTCCTGTAGTCCGCAGGCACACAGACCCATCCGCGATAGGGTCCAGTGCACGGAGCGGTCGCTGCAGGATGTTGTCATGGCTTTACTGAAGTTGAATGGTTTACTGCGCCACAAAGCATTCAACTGCAGTAAAGCCACGACGACATCCTGCAGTAGACGCTATCATGGAGAGGTCTGTGTGCCTGGGAACTGGAAGAAACAGCTGGAGGCACCGTGGGAACGGAGGAGAGGTGAGAATATCTTTTATTGTGTGTAAACAATGGCAGTAAAGCCATGACGGCACCGTGCACCGCCGTATAAGCCGACACCTGGCGTATAAGACGACCCCTGACTTTTGAGAAGATTTTCAGGGGTTAAAATGTAGTCTTATACACCGGAAAATACGGTGATTGCAAGATTATGAAGGGGTAGGAGACATCTCACTGCCGGAGCAGGGACACCATGTCACACAGTCAAATGAAGCAACAGCCTCTTCATACAAAATCCTGGGGACAGAGAGCAGTCCTCGACTTCTTGAGGCAATGACTTTCAGAGGAGCTGCAGTACAAATTTCAAAGGGGGACAAAGGAGCCCCCTTTTGGTTTTTATTGGCGGCCTAATGGTCAGACTCCCACTGATCTAACAGTTATTATCCATCTTGTGGATAGGTGAAAATTCACTGAACCCGGAATACCACTATAAACGCCTGTCATTTCCATACCAGTGGTCCTCTGGGTGAGAGCTTGCGCTTTCAGGAAACCTTCTGCAAACCCATTCTTAAAAGCATCCTGTTGTCCTTCTGGAACATTCTTATTTTTAACTATCTTCTCCAGGTTTTCAACGTCTGGGACCCGATCTCTCATCAAGAATCCCTATATAAAAAAACATAAATAAATTAAAAAAAAAAAATGAAGTAAAAACTAAACACATTTTCTTACTCAAAATATGCAATAAAACACTTAGATTAACCATTAAATAACTAAGCACATTTAGGACTTAGTATTTTAGCTACACATTTGTATTGTTTTATTTATTTTTTTATTGAAGGGACGGTATGAGATATCTCTTATGAAAGTTATGAAAAGTTGTCGTTTTCACACATACGATGCTTCAGACCTGCCAAAATCATGGTGGTATTTTCATTCTTTGTATCTGTGTGACAACATTTGTTTACGCCAACAAGGAAAAAAAAAAAAAGAGAAAAAAAAAAAGATTTTTTTTTTACTTACCGTAAATTCTTTTTCTTATAGTTCCGTATTGGGAGACCCAGACCATAGGTGTTTAGCTTCTGCCTCCGGAGGACACACAAAGTACTACACTTAAAAGTGTAGCTCCTCCCTCTGAGCTTATACACCCCCTGGAGAACCAGATCTAGCCAGTTTAGTGCAAAAGCTGAAGGAGAATAGCCACCCACAAGTAGAACCGGAACAACCGGAGACTGTCCACGACAACAGCCGGTGATAACACACGGAACAAGAAAATTGCCAACAGGCAACAGGGAGGGAGCTGGGTCTCCCAATACGGAACTATAAGAAAAGGAATTTACGGTAAGTAAACAAAATTCTCTTTCTTTATCGTTCCTATGGGAGACTCAGACATTGGGACGTCTCAAAGCTGTCCATGGGTGGGAATAAACAGAAACTGAGAAGTAGGCGGAGCCCAACTTCACAAATGGGCGACAGCCGCCTGAAGGATGCGTCTGCCCAAGATCGCATCTGCCGAAGCATGAGCATGCACTTGGTAGTGCTTTGAAAAAAAGAGAATTTTGTTACTTACCGTAAATTCTTTTTCTTATAGTTCCGACATGGGAGACCCAGACCATGGGTGTATAGCTTCTGCCTCCGGAGGACACACAAAGTACTACACTCAAACGTGTAGCTCCTCCCTCCTAGCATATACACCCCCTGGTAGCCAGTCCTAGCCAGTTTAGTGCAAAAGCTGAAGGAGGACATCCACCCACAAGTAGAGACAGAGCAAAACCCGGAACAACCGGAACCTCTGTCTACAACAACAACAGCCGGTGAAAACACACGGAACAAGCAACCTGCCAACAGGCAACAGGGAGGGTGCTGGGTCTCTCATGTCGGAACTATAAGAAAAAGAATTTACGGTAAGTAACAAAATTCTCTTTTTCTTCATCGTTCCTTATGGGAGACCCAGACCATGGGACGTTCCAAAGCAGTCCATGGGTGGGAATAAACAGAAAAACTGAGAAGTAGGCGAAACCTTACTTCACAAATGGGCGACAGCCGCCTGAAGGATGCGTCTGCCCAAGCTCGCATCTGCCGAAGCATGAGCATGCACTTGGTAGTGCTTCGAAAAGGTATGCAGACTAATCCAAGTGGCAGTCTGACAGACCTGCTGAGCCGTAGCCTGGGCCTGAAAGCCTAAGAGGCACCGACAGCTCTGGTCAAGTGTGCCTTGATCCCCGGCGGGAGAGGCACTTGAGTACACTGGTATCGGAAATGGCCGACCTAATCCAACGAGCCAGGGTCGGCTTAGATGCCGAGAGGCCCTTACGCTGACCAGTGGTCAGCACAAAAGAGAGGTGCACCGCCTAAGAACAGCGGTGCGAGACACATAGATCCGGAGCGCCCGCACCAGATCCAGAGTATGCAACGCCTTTTCAAAGCGATGAACAGGAGCCGGACAAAAGGAAGGCAGGGAAAATGCCCCGGTTAAGGTGGAAGCAGCAACCACCTTAGGGAGAAAGTCCGGAGTCGGACGGAGAACCACCTTGTCTTGATGAAAAACCAAAAAAGGGGTGACTCCGAAGAGAGTGCAGCCAAATCAGAGACTCTCTTGAGGGAAGTTATGGCCACTAGAAAGACCACTTTCTGTGAAAAACGAAACAAAGAAACCTCCCTAAGAGGCTCAAAGGGGGGTTTCCGGAAGCCGTGAGGACCAGATTAAGGTCCCAGGGCTCCAAAGGCCGCCGGTAAGGCGGAATGATGTGAGATGCGCCCTGCATGAAGGAGCGCACCTGAGCCAGCCGGGCGATACGCCGCTGGCACAACACTGACAGAGCCGAGACCTGTCCCTTAAGGGAATAGGGATAGTCCTAGCTGCAGACCGGACTGTAGAAGGGACAGGAGGGTCGGCAAGGCCAAAAGGCCAAAGGATACTTCCGAGCTCGAGTCATAGTGGAGATGACTTCAGGAGGGATACCAGAAGTCGTCAAGATCCAGGACTCAAAAGCCACGCCGTCAATCTGAGAGCCGCAGGATTCTGGCGGAAAGACGGACCTCATGAGGGAAGGTCTGGACAGTCCGGGAGATGCCATGGCACCTCTACGGACAGACGGAGCAGGTCAGGGTACCAAGCTTGCCTGGGTCAGTCTGGAGTAATGAGAATGACCCGACGGCCCTCCTTTCTGATCTTGCGCAGGACTCTGGGCAAGAGCTAGAGGGTGAAACACGTAAGATAGACAAAGCTGGGACCAAACTTGAACCAGTGCGTCTGCCGCAAAAACCTGAGGATCGTGGAGCCACGGTTTGACGGCTGAGATAATCTGCCTCCCAGTTTTCCACGTCTGGGATGTGGGCTGCGGATATGGTGGACTAGGAGTCCTCCGTCCACTGAAGAATGCGTTGAACCTCCAACATTGCCAGGCGGCTGAGTGTCCCGCCCTGGAGGTTGATGTAGGCAAACGCTGTAGCGTTGTCTGAATGGACTCGAATGTGCCTGGCCGCCCACAGATGGTGAAAAGCTTAGAGAGCTAGAAACAGAGCTCTGATTTCCAGCACATTGATCCAGAGGGCTGATTCGGACAGAGTCCAAGTGCCCTGCGCTCCATGGTGGAGATATACTGCTCCCCAGCCGGAAAGACTAGCATCCTGGTGAGGATCACCCGGGACGGGGCCAGGAACGAGCGTCCCTGAGACAGAGGGGCCGAAGCCACCACTGAAAACGAGCCCCTGGTCTGTGGCGAAGCCACCACCCCGTGGAAGGAGGAAGTCCGCTTGTTCCAACAGCGGAAAATATCCAGCCGCAGAGGACGCAGATGGAACTGGGCAAGGGAATCGCTTCCATTGACGCCACCATCTGATCCAGCACCTGTATTAGGTGCCTGATGGAACGACGTCGACCGCCAGCGGAGGGACTGCTGCTTGACTAAGGGCAGCTTCACAAGTGCCGACAAAGTCTCGAATTGCGTCCCTGGGTACGTGAACTTCTGGGTCGAAGTCAGAGTGGACTTGGACAGAATGACAAGCCACCCGAATTGGTTAGAGTGGCGAGAGTGAGCGAGGCACTCCGCTAACAGTCTGCACTGGATGAAGCCCAGACTAGAAGGCCGTCCAGGACAAAAGGATCACTGCCAACCCCTAGAGGTGCAGGACCGCAAACACAGCTGCCCCGACCTTGAGAATACTCGAGGGGCCGTGGCTAACCCCAAGGGAAGAGCCACGAATTGGAAATGTTCCACTCCGATTGCAAAACGTAGCCAACGCTGGTGTGAAACTGCGATTGGCACATGCAGATAGGCATCTCTGATGTCGATGGATGCTAGGGAATCTCCTTGGGTCATTGATTGATCGCAGAGACTCCATGCGAAAATGCCGCACCTGAACATGCTGGAGAAGCTTGAGATCCAGGTCGGAAGGCACCGCCCTCTTCGGGGACTAGGAATAGATTTAAGCAGAAATCTCAGAACCGTTCCCAGTCGGGAACCGGTACAATTACTCCATTGGCCTGCAAGAATGCCACGGCCTGTGAGAAGGCGGCGGCCTTGGAGCAGGGGGGAGTTGACAGAAAAAATCTGTTTGGCGGGCTGGATAGAATTCTATCCTGTAGCCGTGGGAGATGGTATCCCGCACCCACTGATCGGAGACGTGTTAAAACCATACGTCGCCAAAGTGGGAGAGCCTGCCACCGACCAAGGACGTTGCTGGCGCGGCCAGATAGCCAGGAGGAGGCTGACTTAGTGGCAGCATCTCCTGCGGTCTTCTGAGGACGCGGCTTCGTGCGCCATTTGGGTTTACGATCCTTGGCTGAGCTAGTGGACGAGGCCGAGGGCTTAGAGAACGATCAGATGGAGGAACGAAACCTCGACTGATTCCTGCCCTGGACAGGTTTCCTGGTTTAGGTTTGTGGCATGGAAGAACTCTTCCCGCCAAGAGCTTCCTTAATAATTTCATCCAGTTGTTCCCGAATAGTCTGGTCCCAGCAAAAGGGAGCCCAGCAAGGAACTTCTTTAGAAGCATCTGCTTTCCACTTCCGAAGCCACAGGAGCCTGCGGATAGCGAGGAAATTAGCCGAGGCCACCGCAGTGCGGTGAGAGTCTCCAGCATGGCAGACATGGCATAGGATGAAAAGACTGAAGTCTGGAAGTTAAGGCAACCATTTCGGGCATAGAGTCCCTGTGAGGGAATGCATCTCCTCTAGAGAAGCAGAGATGGCTTTGAAAGCCCGCACTGCTGCAAAAGCTGGGGAGAACGAGGCCCCTGCCGCCTCCATACAGATTTGGCCAGAAGGACAACCTGGCGGACAGCAAAACCTTAAGTGAGGAGCCATCAGCCACTGATGCAACGGTCCGGGCTGAGAGTCTAAACACCGGAGGGATCACCTTTGGTGAATGAGCCCACTCCTTGACCACCTCTGGTGGAAAGGGAAAACTGTCATCAGAACCACGCTTTGGGAAGCGTTTGTCAGAGCAGACCCTGGGCTTGGTCACAGTGGCCTGAAAACTGAAGTGGTTAAGGAACACACTCCTTGTTCTCTTAGGCAAGGTAAACTGGTGCCTTTTTGCCAGAGAGGGTTGCTCCTCTGATACTGGCGGATTGAGGTCCAGTACAGAATTAATGTACAGTGGGATCCTTAGAGAGGTGTCGTCAGCCACTGATACAACTATCCGGGCTGAAAGTCTAGACACCGGAGGGACCACCCTTGGTGAATGAGCCCACTCCTTGACCACCTCTGGTGGAAGGGGGAAACCGTCATCAGAACCACGCTTTGGGAGCGTCTGTCAGGACAGGCTCTGGGCTTGGTCACAGTGGGCTGAAAACTGGAGTGGTTAAGGAACACACTCCTTGTTCTCTTTAAGGTATACTGATGCCTTTCTGCCAGAGGGGGATGCTCCCCTGATACAGGCGGATTGAGGTCCAGTACAAATATAATGGACGCAATCAAATCATTAGCATCTGCATCACCTTCGGACAGATCAATGGTACATGAAGTAGCGTCCGAGCCCCTAGTAAAGACATCCTCCTCGTCCAGTGAGTCAGCTCGTGAATCGGGAAGGACAGGGGACCCTGCGTCTCCATTTTAGGAGGACGGGGTCTGAGACCAGATGAAGAGTCCTCTGTAAGCTTTGCTGAGCGAGCTGTAGCAGCAGAAGCGCCCTGAGAAGGGGGCTAATGCATGCTCCGCACCACCGGAGCCGGAGCAGCTGGAGGGACCACTGATGAGCCTCCAGGCTGAGGGACCACTGTGTTTATGTGCTCGGTACAGGCAGTACGAGTCTACATGCAGTGCATATTAAGAACAGCCTTGCAGCCTTGCTCTGATGTGAGACATGCTGCAGAAGTGGGGGCTCTGTCCAGAATGACCCCCAGCAGAGTATATAAACAGAGAATATAAGCAGCTGCACAACCGGAGGTTGTGGCTTGCCAGACCGTTTAACCTACATTTCTGTGCCCTCCAGTCCCCCAGTCCAGGCCCCCATTTGTCACAATGTGGTATCTCTGTGCCTATGCAGACATTGAGAACGCTGAGAAAATGGCGACCGGAGCGAGGAGAGGGGGCGGGGCCTACTCTGAGAGCGGGCAAATGAGGTATACAGGGGAGGGAATCTTTCCTCAGTGAGGAGTGTCCGTTCCCTGTGCTGAACAGCCGCTGGGCGGAGCCGCACTGTCCCTCTGCATGACTGACATGCAGGGGCAGTGAAACCGAAACTAGGCCTCAGGCATTGAAACTGGCTAGGACTGGCTACCAGGGGGTGTATATGCTAGGAGGGAGGAGCTACACGTTTGAGTGTAGTACTTTGTGTGTCCTCCGGAGGCAGAAGCTATACACCCATGGTCTGGGTCTCCCATAAGGAACGATGAAGAAAGATACGCAGGCTAGTCCAAGTGGCGGCCTGACAGACCTGCTGAGCCGTAGCCTGGTGCCTGAAAGCCCAAGAGGCACCGACAGCTCTGGTCGAGTGTGCCTTGATCCCCGGCGGGGGAGGCACCTGAGTACACTGGTAGGCATCGGATATGGCCGACCTAATCCAGCGAGCTAAGGTCGGCTTAGAAGCCGAGAGGCCCTTACGCCGACCTGTCGTTAGCACAAAAAGAGAGGTGCACCGCCTAAGAACAGCGGTGCGAGACACATAGATCCGGAGCGCCCGCACCAGATCTAGAGTATGCAACGCTTTTTCAAAGCGATGAACAGGAGCCGGACAAAAGGAAGGCAGGGAAATGTCCTGGTTAAGGTGGAAAGGAGAAACCACCTTAGGGAGAAAATCCGGAGTCGGACGGAGAACCACCTTGTCTTGCTGAAAAACCAAAAAAGGTGGCTCCGAAGAGAGCGCAGCCAAATCAGAGACTCTCCTGAGGGAAGTTATGGCCACTAGAAAGACCACTTTCTGTGAAAGACGAGACAAAGAAACCTCCCTAAGAGGCTCAAAGGGGGGTTTCTGCAAGGCCGTGAGGACCAGATTGAGGTCCCAGGGATCCAAGGGCCGCCGGTAAGGCGGAATGATGTGAGACGCACCCTGCATGAAGGTGCGGACCTGAGCCAGCCGGGCGAGACGCCGCTGGAACAGCACTGACAGAGCCGAGACTTGTCCCTTGAGGGAATTGAGGGATAGTCCTAGCTGCAGACCGGACTGTAGAAAGGACAGAAGGGTCGGCAAGGAAAAAGGCCAAGGAGCATGGCCGGAAGAGCGACACCAGGAGAGGAAAATTCTCCAAGTCCTGTGATAGATTTTTGCCGAGGAAGACTTCCGAGACCGAGTCATAGTGGAGATGACTTCAGGAGGGATACCAGAAGTCGTCAAGATCCAGGACTCAAGAGCCACGCCGTCAATCTGAGAGCCGCAGAATTCTGGCGGAAAAACGGACCTTGTGAGAGAAAATTTGGACGGTCCGGAAGATGCCACGGCACCTGTTCGGACAGATGGAGCAGCTCTGGGTACCAAGCTCGCCTGGGCCAGTCCGGTGCAATGAGGATGACCCGACAGCCCTCCATTCTGATCTTGCGCAGAACTCTGGGCAAGAGAGCTAGAGGGGGAAACACGTAGGACAGACGAAACTGGGACCAATCTTGAACCAGAGCGTCCGCTGCAAGGGCCTGGGGATCGTGGGAGCGAGGCACGTAAACCGGAACCTTGTTGTTGTGCCGGGATGCCATTAGATCGACTTCCGGAGTGCCCCACTTGCGGCAGATTGACTGAAACACTGCCGGATGCAGGGACCACTCGCCACTGTCCACGGTTTGACGGCTGAGATAATCTGCTTCCCAGTTTTCCACGCCTGGGATGTGGACTGCGGATATGGTGGACCTGGAGTCCTCCGTCCATTGAAGGATGCGTTGAACCTCCAACATTGCCAGGCGGCTGCGTGTCCCGCCTTGGTGATTGATGTAGGCAACCGCTGTCGCGTTGCCTGACTGGACTCGGATGTGCTTGCCCGCCAAAAGGTGGTGAAAGGCTAGGAGAGCCAGAAGCACAGCTCTGGTTTCTAGCACATTGATCGAGAGGGCTGACTCGGACGGAGTCCAAGTGCCCTGTGCTCGGTGGTGGAGACATACCGCTCCCCAGCCGGATAGACTGGCATCCGTGGTGAGGATCACCCAGGACGGGGCCAGAAAGGAGAGTCCCTGAGACAGACAGGGGCCGAAGCCACCACTGAAGGGAGCCCCTGGTCTGAGGCGACAGAGCCACTAACCTGTGTAAGGAGGAAGGCCGCTTGCCCCAACAGCGGAGAATGTCCAGCTGCAGGGGGCGCAGATGGAACTGGGCAAAGGGAACCGCCTCCATGGACGCCACCATTTGACCCAGCACCTGCATCAGGCGCCTGAGGGTATAACGGCGGGGCCGCAGCAGAGAGCGCACCGCTAGCCGAAGAGACTGCTGTTTGACTAAGGGCAACTTTACAAGTGCCGGCAAAGTCTCGAACTGCATCCCTAGGTACGCGAGACTCTGGGTCGGAGTCAGGGTGGACTTGGGAAGATTGACAAGCCACCCGAATTGGGCTAGAGTGGCGAGAGTGAGCGAGACACTCCGCTGACAGTCTGCGCTGGATGGAGCCTTGACCAGAAGGTTGTCCAGATAAGGAAGCACTGCCGACCCCTGGAGGTGCAGGACCGCAATCACTGCCGCCATGACCTTGGTGAATACCCGAGGGGCCGTGGCTAACCCGAAGGGGAGAGCCACGAATTGGAAATGATCCTCTCCTATCGCAAAACGTAGCCAACGCTGGTGTGACACTGCGATTGGCACATGTAGATAGGCATCTCTGATGTCGAAGGACGCCAGGAAATCCCCTTGGGTCATAGAGGCAATGACTGATCGCAGAGACTCCATGCGAAAATGCCGCACCCGGACATGCTTGTTGAGAAGCTTGAGATCCAGGATGGGCCGGAAGGTACAGTCCTTTTTTGGAACTAGGAAGAGGTTTGAGTAAAAACCTCTGAACCGTTCTCGAGCAGGAACTGGTACAAACACACCGTTTGCCTGCAAGGATGCCACGACCTGTGAGAAGGCGGCGGCCTTGGAGCAGGGGGAAGTTGAGAGAAAAAAAATCTGTTTGGAGGGCTGGAAGAGAATTCTATCCTGTAGCCATGAGATATGATGTCTCTCACCCACTGATCGGAGACTTGCTTTAACCAAGCGTCGCCAAAGTGGGAGAGCCTGCCACCGACTGAGGACGTGGCTGGAGCGGGCCGAAAGTCATGAGGAGGCTGCCTTAGTGGCAGAACCTCCTGCGGACTTCTGCGGACGCGCTTTTGTGCGCCAGTTGGATTTCTGATCCTTAGCTGAGTTAGCGGACGAGGCGGAAGGCTTAGAGTATGACCAGTTGGAGGAACAAAAGGAACGAAACCTCGATTGATTCCTACCCTGGGCGGGTTTCCTGGTCTTGGTTTGTGGCATGGAAGTACTCTTCCCGCCAGTAGCTTCCTTAATAATTTCATTCAGCTGTTCACCAAACAACCTTGAACCAGCAAAAGGGAGCTCAGCAAGAAACTTCTTGGAAGAAGAATCTGCCTTCCACTCTCGAAGCCACAAAGAAGGGAATTTTGTTTACTTACCGTAAATTCCTTTTCTTCTAGCTCTAATTGGGAGACCCAGACAATTGGGTGTATAGGCTATGCCTCCGGAGGCCGCACAAAGTACTACACTTAAAAGTGTTAAGCCCCTCCCCTTCTGCCTATACACCCCC
The DNA here is from genome assembly GCF_048569485.1 of Anomaloglossus baeobatrachus. Classification (NCBI taxonomy): domain Eukaryota; kingdom Metazoa; phylum Chordata; class Amphibia; order Anura; family Aromobatidae; genus Anomaloglossus; species Anomaloglossus baeobatrachus. The sequence goes on from NC_134358.1 coordinate 526,807,751, forward strand.
CGTGCTCCCACGGGCTCCTCAGTTTTGGTGCAAAAGCAAGAAGGAGGAAAAAGAATTATAAACTGGTTTAAAGTAACTTCAATCCGAAGGAATATCGGAGAACTGAAACCATTCAACATGAACAACATGTGTACACAAAAAAACAGGGGCGGGTGCTGGGTCTCCCAATTAGAGCTAGAAGAAAAGGAATTTACGGTAAGTAAAGAAAATTCCCTTCTTCTTTGTCGCTCTATTGGGAGACCCAGACAATTGGGACGTCCAAAAGCAGTCCCTGGGTGGGTAAAATAATACCTCGTAAGAGAGCCGTAAAACGGCCCTTTCCTACAGGTGGGCAACCGCCGCCTGAAGGACTCGTCTACCTAGGCTGGCATCCGCCGAAGCATAGGTATGCACCTGATAGTGTTTCGTGAAAGTGTGCAGGCTCGACCAGGTAGCCGCCTGACACACCTGCTGAGCCACAGCCTGGTGCCTCAAAGCCCAGGACGCGCCCACGGCTCTGGTAGAATGGGCCCTCAGCCCTGATGGAACCGGAAGCCCAGCCGAACGGTAAGCTTCGATAATTGGCTCCTTGATCCACCGAGCCAGGGTTGATTTGGAAACCTGTGACCCTTTACGCTGGCCAGCGACAAGGACAAAGAGTGCATCCGAGCGGCGCAAGGGCGCCGTACGAGAAATGTAGAGTCTGAGTGCTCTCACCAAATCTAACAAGTGCAAATCCTTTTCACATTGGTGAACTGGATGAGGATAAAAAGAAGGTAAGGAGATATCCTGATTGAGATGAAAGGAGGATACCACCTTAGGGAGAAAATCCGGAACCGGACGTAGAACCACCTTGTCCTGGTGAAACACCAGGAAAGGGGCTTTGCACGACAATGCTGCTAGCTCAGACACTCTCCGAAGAGAAGTGACTGCTACTAGAAAAAACCACTTTCTGCGAAAGTTGTGAGAGGGAAATATCTCTCATTGGCTCGAATGGTGGTTTCTGAAGAACCATCAGAACCCTGTTTAGATCCCAGGGTTCTAACGGCCGCTTGTAAGGTGGAACGATGTGACAAACCCCCTGCAGGAACGTGCGTACCTGTGGAAGCCTGGCTAGGCGCTTCTGGAAAAACACAGAGAGCGCTGAGACTTGTCCCTTAAGGGAGCCGAGCGACAAACCCTTTTCCAGTCCAGATTGAAAGAAGGACAGAAAAGTGGGCAAGGCAAAAGGCCAGGGAGAAAAAACCCTGAGCAGAGCACCACGACAGGAAAATTTTCCACGTCCTGTGGTAGATCTTGGTGGACGTTGGTTTCCTAGCCTGTCTCATAGTGGCAAAGACGTCTTGAGATAACCCTGAAGACGCTAGGGTCCAGGACTCAATGGCCACACAGTCAGGTTGAGGGCCGCAGAATTCAGATGGAAAAAACGGCCCTCGAGATAGCAAGTCTGTTTGGTCTGGTAGTGTCCACGGTCGGCCGACCGTGAGATGCCACAAATCCGGGTACCACGACCACCTTGGCCAGTCTGGAGCGACGAGGATGGCGCGGCGGCAGTCGGTCCTGATCTTGCGTAACACTCTGGGCAACAGTGCCAGCGGAGGAAACACATAAGGGAGCTGAAACTGCGACCAATCCTGAACTAAGGCGTCTGCCGCCAGAGCTCTGGGATCTTGAGACCGTGCCATGAACATTGGTACCTTGTTGTTGTGCCGGGACGCCATGAGGTCGACGTCCGGCACCCCCCAGCAGCAACAGATCTCCTGAAACACGTCCGGGTGAAGGGACCATTCCCCTGCGTCCATGCCCTGGCAACTGAAATAATCTGCTTCCCAGTTTTCCACGCCTGGGATGTGAACTGCGGATATGGTGGATGCCGTGGCTTCCACCCACATCAAAATCCGCCGGACTTCCTGGAAGGCTTGCCGGCTGCGTGTGTCGCCTTGGTGGTTGAAGTATGCCACCGCTGTGGAATTGTCCGACTGAATTCGATCTGCTTGCCCTCCAGCCACTGCTGGAACGCTTTCTGGGCAAGATACACTGCCCGTATGTCCAGAACGTTGATCTGAAGCGAGGACTCTTGCTGGGTCCACGTACCCCGAGCCCTGTGGTGGAAAAAAAAAACGCTCCCCACCCTGACAGACTCGCGTCTGTCGTGACTACTTCCCAGGATGGGGGTAGGAAGGATATCCCCTTCGATAATGAAGTGGGAAGAAGCCACCACCGAAGGGAAGCTTTGGTCGCCTGAGAGAGGGAGACGGTCCTGTCGAGGGACGTCGGCTTCCTGTCCCATTTGCGTAGGATGTCTCATTGAAGGGGACGCAGGTGAAACTGCGCGAAAGGGACTGCCTCCATTGCTGCCACCATCTTCCCCAGGAAGTGCATGAGGCGCCTCAAGGGGTGTGACCGGCCTTGAAGGAGAGATTGTACCCCTTTCTGTAGTGACTACTGCTTGATCAGCGGAAGCTTCACTATCGCTGAGAGGGTATGAAACTCCATGCCAAGATATGTCAGCGATTGGGCCGGTGTCAGATTTGACTTTGTAAAATTGATGATCCACCCGACACCCTGGAGAGTCTCCAGGGAAGCGTCGAGGCTGCGTTGGCATGCCTCTTAAGAGGGTGCCTTGATCAGTATCCAAGTACGGGATCACCGAGTGACCCTGAGAGTGGAGGACCGCTACTACAGTAGCCATAACCTTGGTAAAAACCCGTGGGGCTGTTGCCAGGCCGAACGGCCGTGCCACGAATTGCAGGTGTTCATTTCCTATGGCGAAGCGCAAGAAGCGCTGGTGCTCTGGAGCAATCGGTACGTGGAGATAAGCATCTTTGATATCGATCGACGCAAGGAAATCTCCTTGGGACATTGAGGCGATGACGGAGCGGGGGGATTCCATTCTGAACCGTCTGGTTTTTACATGTTTGTTGAGCAGTTTCAGGTCCAGGACCGGGCGGAAAGACCCGTCCTCCTTTGGGACCACAAACAAGTTGGAGTAAAAACCGTGGCTCAGTTGCTGAAGAGGAACCGGGATCACCACTCCTTCTGCCTTCAGAGTGCGCAGCGCCTGCAGAAGAGCCTCGGCTCGCTAGTGAGGCGGGGATGACCTGAAGAATCGAGTCGGGGGACGAGAGGTGAACTCTATCTTGTAACCGTGAGACAGAATGTCTCTCACCCAGCGGTCTTTTATTTGTGGCAGCCAGGTGTCGCAAAAGCGGGAAAGCCTGCCACCGACCGAGGATGCTACTAGAGGAGGTCGAAAGTCATGAGGAAGCCGCTTTGTTAGCGGCGCCTCCGGTGGCCTTTTAAGGACGTGACTTAGACCGCCATGCATCAGAGTTCCTTTGTACTATCTGAGACCTTTTGGACGAGGAGAATTGGGACCTGCCCGCGCCCTGAAAGGACCGAAACCTCGACTGCCCTCTCCTCCGTTGGGGTATGTCCTGTTTGGACTGGGGTAAGGATGTATCCTTTCCCTTGGATTGTTTGATGATTTCATCCAGACGCTCGCCAAACAGCCTGTCGCCAGAAATTGGCAAACTGGTTAAGCGCTTTTTGGAAGCAGAATCTGCCTTCCATTCCCGTAGCCACAAGGCCCTGCGGAGTACCACCGAATTGGCGGCCGCGACCGCCGTACGGCTCGCAGAGTCCAGGACAGCAATAATAGCGTAAGACGCAATTGCCGAGGTCTGGGTGGTAATGGATGCCACTTGTGGCGCGGCCGTGCATGTGGCTGCTTCAATTTGTGCTTGACCTGCTGAGATAGCTTGTAGCGCCCATACAGCTGCGAATGCTGGGGCAAAAGAAGCTCCGATAGCTTCATAGATGGATTTCAACCAGAGCTCCATCTGCCTGTCAGTGGCATCCTTGAGCGAGGCCCCCTCGTCCACTGCAAGTATGGATCTAGCCGCCAGTCTGGAGATTGGAGGATCCACTTTGGGACACTGAGTCCAACCTTTAACCACGTCAGGGGGAAAAGGATAACGTGTATCCTTAAGGCGCTTAGAAAAACGCTTATCTGGACAAGCATGATGATTCTGGACTGCCTCTCTGAAATCAGAGTGGTCTAGAAACATACTCTGTGTAAGAGAAGCTGACTCCTCCGCCGGAGGAGCTGAGGGAGAAATATCCAGCATTTGATCGATGGACGCAATAAGAACGTTCAGTATGGCGTCCCCGTCTGGAGTATTAAGATTGAGAGCGCCCTCAGGATCAGAATCCTGATCAGCTGTCTCCGCATTATCAACCAGAGATTCCCCCCGCTGAGACCCTGAACAATATGATGTCGAGGGAAATTCTAAGCGAGCCCGCTTAGTCGGTCTGGGGCTGGGGTCTAAGTCAGAACCCTCAGCCTGGGATGTATGAGATACCCCGGGAGGACATTGTTGGTCCAACTGAGGGGGGCCAGGGAACAATGATTCAACAGAGTCCCTTTGCTGAGATACCGGCCTGGACTGCAAGGCTTCTAGTATCTTAGCCATAGTCTCAGAGAGTTTTGCAAACTCCGTCCCCGTCACTAGGACAGTGTCAACAGGTGGCTCCCCCTGGGCCCCTCTTAGTAGAGGCCCTGGCTAAAGAAGTGTCACAGGGGCCGAACATTGCACACAATGAGGGTCAATGGAACCTGCCGGCAGCTGGGTCGTACAAGCGCCGCAGGCAGCATAATAAGCCTGTGTTTTTGGCACCCCTGCCTTTTGTGGGCGCCATGCTATTGTTTTCCCTGAGTCACACACTAGGGTATATAGCCAGAATGAACTGTGCTCATACAGTGTAAAATATATACTAAAAACAAATAACGTATCAGTACACTACAGCACCATGAGGCTAGCACCACAGGTGCTGCTTACCATCCGCCTAAAGCGGTTATGAGGCCACCAGAGACCGTGTCTGGGTCTCTCAGGGTTTGTCCCTCTCTGCAGCGTCGTAGGAGCTGACAGGAAATGGCTGCGGCGTCCTGACGAGAGGAGGGAGCCGTGGGCGTAGCCGAGGTGCTCACACTGTGCACAGTGAGGGGGGTGGAGTATGGAAATCATATTCCAGCCCTCAGTGCTGCTCTTCCGTGCAGCGTCCCGCCCTTCCCCTGCCTGTCAGGGCTGAGGGCGGGAGAAAGGGAAACTAGGCCGCAAGCCAAGCCGGGGACTCGAGTATAAGCGTGGCCGCCGTAAAAGCGCGGCCAACGCCGAAGTCCCCGGCGAACTACAAGTCCCAGCCGCGCCGCAGTTTCCCATGGCAGCGGCGGTTAGCGCGGTAGCCCCTACATATAAACACACTCAGCGACGCTGAGTGTGTAATGGCACAGTTTAACCCGGTCCCCCGGTGCACTAGCACACCCAGCAAAGCTGAGGTGTTGCCGTGCGCGGTCCCTACAGGGATACAGAGTACCTTCACGTAGCAGGGCCATGTCCCTGAACGGTACTCGGCTCCTATCCAGCAGGCTCCACAGGAGTTGTGGATGAAGCACGGTCTCAGTGCCTGGAGACCGATAGGATCCCACTTCACCCAGAGCCCTGAGGGGGATGGGGAAGGAAAGCAGCATGTGGGCTCCAGCCTCCGTACCCGCAATGGATACCTCAACCTTAACAACACCGCCGACAAGAGTGGGGTGAGAAGAGAGCATGCTGGGGGCCCTATATGGGCCCACTTTTCTTCCAACCGACAGTCAGCAGCTGCTGCTGACTAATCTGTGGAGCTGTGCTGTGCGTGTCTGACCTCCTTCGCACAAAGCAAAAAACTGAGGAGCCCGTGGGAGCACGGGGGGGTGTATAGGCAGAAGGGGAGGGGCTTAACACTTTTGAGTGTAATACTTTGTGCGGAGGGGGCGTGGCCTGGACGGCAATGTGAAGAGACGTGTTTGTGGAGCTCTCCTGCAAACTCCCTTGATAAATCCCTGAATACCGCTGTTATCACTGCCTCAGCCGGCTGTCAGGAAGATAAGGTGGTGAGGACTTATCTGGAGTGAGTCTGGTGGATGCAGAGAGGTGCCATGGTCCGTCACAGGCAAAAAGATAATGGAGGCGGGAAAGTCCCCAGCTCTCAGGATGGTGCCATGATAAGGCAGGAAGCTGAGAAAGTGAATGCAGCCTGTCAGGAGAGGATGCAGGTCGCAGCAAGGCTGGAGAAATTTGCCCGGACTTCAGAGAAATCACATCAGCATACAGATAACAGAGGTGAGGAGGGAGAAGACAATGCCAGCTCTGATGAGATGGGGGATGGTGAACAGCAGCAAGATAAGACAGGAGAAGTAGAGGAAGCACATAGTGCAGACCAGGCTCCAGAAAACCCCACTTTAAAGGACATTTTTGCAGTGGTGTCTTTTTGTAAAGAGGCTCTGACTTCCCTGACGAAGCAAGTTAAGGGATTACAGGCAGAGGTTGCTGACATTAAGAAAGACCTCAAGAAAGCAGACCTGAGAACAACGGCTGTAGAGGAGAGAGTGGGGATAACAGAGGATCATATTACAAAACTACAAAAGTCTGAAAAAACATTTGCACAGCAGATAGCTGAAATCACGGCAAAAAATGATGATTTAGAGAACCGCTCTAGAAGAAATAACATCCGAATTGTCGGCATCCCTGAGAAAGCGGAAGGAAGAAACCCCACTGAATATGTAGAAGACTGGCTCAGGGGGAAAATGGGTGCTAATGTCTTATCCAAGCTCTATGCTGTGGAACGTGCACACAGAGTCCCGATGCAGCCACAACCAGCAGGCAGGGGCCCTCGCACTATGCTAGCCAAGCTCCTCAACTACAGAGACAGGGACACTATACTGCGAAAGGCAAGAGACATGGAGGATCTTATGATTGACGGCCAGAGAATTTCCATATACCCGGACTACTCCATTTCTGTTCAAAAGCTACGTATGACTTTTACAGGAGTAAAGAGGTGCCTGCGAGAGATGGGGGTGCAATACTCAATGATGTTCCCGGCAAAGCTAAGAGTGACGGCGTTGGAGCGGGTGCACTTTTTTACAACTCCAGAGGAAGCCATGCAGTGGTTGGACGCAAACGAAAAGCGGATCCGTTTGAAGGAATGAGCTGACTGTCTGAATCTGCAGTGTGTTGGAGAAGGCCGGCTGAGGCTCTACAACATCCTTAGGAGCTTACAGGGGACCCTTCTTGTTTTTTCTTTTTTTTTTTTTTTTTTCTCCTTCCCTTTGGTATTGAGGTAGCATGCAGGGGGAATGCGAAGGGTTTGATGTGAGCTTCGCAGGACATGGGGACTGCCTAATTTGGCGCGGTGGGGGTATTTACAATTTGAGATTCCAGTTTAATTACTGTTCGCCATTTTACTGTTATATTGGTTGAGTGGAATATGATTATACATAGAAAGGGGGGGAGTGGAGAATTGTTGGAAAAGGGACGAGTTTTAAAATGTGTCTAAGAGGGGAAGGCGAGGGAGGTAGGGGGGAATTTAGTAGGGATTATGGACCAGGTTTGGAAAACCCGATGCTACACGGGAGTACTCGAAAACAGGAAGTGGTGGGGAGTAGGAGGGGAGGGGAGCAGGGGGGGAGGGGGAAAGGGGTAGGGTAGAGGCAGCATGGGGAGATACTACAAGGTTTGATGGTTTTACTGGGTGGGATAATGGGGGATAGAATTAAGGTGTTGAGTTGGAATATTAGAGGGTTATCAGATAGGTCTAGGAGAGCGGCAATAATTAAATATGTTCAAGACCAGAACCCGTCAGTAATATGTCTACTAGAAACGCATCTAACAAAGGAGACAACACATGTTTTAAATAGGAGATGGGTGCAGAAGGCCTATCACTCCACCTTTTCCAACTATGCAAGGGGTGTATCACTGCTGATCCATAACTCTGTGCAATATGAAGAGATAGAAGTGTATGTGGATAAGGAGGGACAGTGTGTGGCCGTCAAGTGTAAAATATTTGGCAGACTCATGTGTATAGCTGCAATATATATACCACCGCCATATAAGTGCACCAAACTAAGGGAGATAAGGGAGTTCTCTGAGAAGGGGGGAGTAATCCCTTTTGTACTGGTGGGGGACTTCAATAATGTGATAGACCTGTACTGGGATAGGAGTAGTAGACCTCCAGGTATTCAGGATAGTTGTATGACTTCGTTTGGCACTCTTATTGGGCAACTTGGAATGGTGGATGCCTGGCGAGTGAGGAATGGGAGGGTATCCTGCTTCTCTTGTTATTCGGCTTCACATAACACTCTGTCCCGGATTGACATGGCTCTAGCTAGTGATCTGATGGATGCAATGATAAGTGACGTGCAATATCTGACAAGAGTGATTTCAGATCATAGCCCAATTCTAGTGTCCATACGACGGGGAACCCTGACAGGGGGAAGGAGGGGAGAGTGGAAGCTTCATCCAGCATGGATCCGTCATATTAATATGGGGAATATAGAACGGGATCTTGGGGATTTCTTTATCCACATCGAGGGTAGCACTGGTCCGCTGGTGGTATGGGATGCGATGAAGGCATACCTCAGGGGGCTCCTGTTCAGGGATATCTGTAAACGTAAAACACAGACGAGGCAGGATGAGAAAGATAGGCTGGAGGCCTTAGATAAGGCAGAGCTGGAAGCAATCCGGAGTACTACTACGGACGCGAAGCAAAATCTTAGGCAGGCGCATGAACAGGTTAATAAGATGCTTTTGGAGAAGGCGGTAAGGAAGCAGGCATTCCAAAAATTGCATTTTTATGAGGAGGGGGAAAAAGTTGGTCATCTATTATCGGTCATAGCTGCAGCTCAAAGGAGTAGTTCATTTGTGCATGGTATGGACACGGTGGAGGGGACACAGGTCACTGAGGTTGAGGCGATCCTTGAGGTCTTTAAAGATTTCTATCGCACGCTATATTCATCTAGCGGAGAGATGAGGGTGGAAGAGGTGAACTCATTTCTTGAGCGAGGTGAGCTTCCTGTGTTGTCTGTGGTGGATAGAGATAAACTGGAGTCACCTATTACTATTGATGAACTGGAGGGCGCTCTGCATGGCATGAGCAATGACAAGGCACCGGGAGCAGACGGGCTACCAGTTGAAATTTATAAACAGTTAGAAGAAAATCTTAATTACTCACCGGTAATGGGATTTTCAATAGCCCATGACAGCACCACATGAGAGATAGGTTCCGCCCACATCAGGACAGGAAACCCACTGATAAAAAGGCGGTACCTCTCCTCCACATCAGTAGGTTTTCAGAGCCAGAGAGGACCAACAAAACACAATAAACAGATTAATCACACCACCACCCAAGGAAACCACCAATAACTCTAACACTCCCCGAAGGGTGCCCACAACCAGTGAATAGGGGGGGAACTAAGGGTGCTGTCATGGGCTATTGAAAATCCCATTACCGGTGAGTAATTAAGATTTTTCCCTGCCGCCCATGACAGCACCACATGAGAGATTTATATAGACCAACCACCTTAGGGAGGGACCACCGCTTGTAAGACCCGTCTCCCAAAGGAAAGGTCAGTTGTGGAGGACAAGTCCAGCCTATAGTGCCGAAAGAAAGTCCCAGGAGACGACCAAGTAGCCGCCCGACAGATCTGGTCAAGAGAGGCATCCGCCCTCTCCGCCCAAGACGTAGACACTGCTCTAGTGGAGTGTGCCCTGATGCCCGGAGGAGGAGTGGCGTCTTTAGCCGAGTACGCCAAACCGATGGCATCCCTGACCCATCTGGCCAAGGTAGCTTTAGAAGCCCCACGCCCCTTGGACTGCCCCTGAAAAGTGACAAACAGGACCTGAGACTTCCTCCATTCCCTAGTCCTATCTAGGTACGTGACTAAGGCCCTCCGGACATCCAACGTGTGTAACCGAGCCTCCGCCTCGTCCCGAGGGGGGTCACAGAGGGAAGGGAGCACGATCTCTTGGGACCTATGAAAAGGGGTAGAAACCTTGGGCAAGTAGAAAGGATCAGTCCGCAACACTACCCTATCATCCAGAATCTGGGTATAAGGGTGAACCACAGACAAGGCTTGGAGATCCCCCACCCGCCTGGCCGAGGTGAGCGCGACGAGGAGGAAAACCTTAAGTGACAGCAGTTTAAGAGGGACTTCCCCCAAGGGCTCAAACGGAGGCCCCGTGAGGGCATCCAACACTAAATTAAGGTCCCAAGGGGGAACCCTGGGAGCCCGAACAGGTACAGACTTGGACTTAGATTTAATGAACCGGCAAACCCATTCATTCTGCGCCAGACTACAATGAAACAGAGCCCCTAAGGCTGATACCTGCACCTTGAGCGTACTGGTGGAGAGCCCCAATTCCAACCCCTTCTGGAGGAATTCCAGAATAGCCGGGATAGGAGGGGGGCCCTCCGCCCGAGCCCCCGACTGAAGGAGAAAGCGCTTCCAGACCCTACCGTAAATGGCTGTGGTGACCGCTTTCCTACTGCGAAGAAGAGTATCGATTAAGCAAGAGGAAAACCCACGTCGAGCTAGCAGCCGCCGCTCAAACGCCAAGCCGTCAAATGGAGAGCCGGGTCGGGGGGGTGACGGACTGGGCCCTGGGACAGGAGATGAGGGGCGTCCGGGAGAACCCAAGGATCCCCCAGAGATAGTGTCCGCAGCCAGTAAAACCACGCCCGTTTTGGCCAGAAGGGGGCGATGAGAATAATCTCTGCCCTGTCGGTCCGGATTTTCCGGAGAACCGAAGGCAACAGGATCAGGGGAGGAAATGCGTACAGGAGGCCCTGAGACCAAGACATCTGGAAGGCATCGAGGGCAACAGGATCGTCTCGGGGGTTGAGAGAGCAGAACCTGTCCACTTTCCGATTTGCCCGGGTAGCGAACAGGTCCAGAACAGGGACACCCCATAGAAGCGTGATCTTGTGAAAGACCTCCGGGTCCAAGGACCACTCCCCCTGACGGAGACAGTGCCGGCTGAGGAAGTCTGCCTCCTCGTTGTCCGTCCCCTTGATATGAAGAGCTGTCAAGGAGGAGAGATGTTGTTCGGCCAGCTGGAAGATGTGCAAAGTCAGAGCCAGAAGAGAAGGGGATCTGGTGCCGCCCTGATGGTTGATGTACGCTACCGTCACCCTGTTGTCCGAAAGGATCCGAACATGGCGACCTTCCAAGAAGGGGAGGAACCCCTCTAGCGCCTTGAGAACCGCCATGAGCTCCCTGAAGTTGGAGGACTGTCTGACCAACTGAGCGTCCCAGGGACCCTGAAGCACCAGGTGGCGTAGATGGGCACCCCACCCCCAATGGCTGGCATCCGTGACTATCGTGTCCGTGACCGGGGAAAGCCAAGGAACCCCCATCCGGAGGTGAGAGGGGTCCTGCCACCAACCCAGGGAGTGCAAAGTGGCCGCAGACAGGGTCAAAAGCTTCTCCAAACAGCCCCCTAACAGTCTCTGAAACCGAAGGACCTCCATCTGGAGGATTCTGGAACGCAGTTGGGCCCACCACACTCCTGGGATGCAAGAGGTAAGAGCCCCGACCAGCGACATAGCTTGTCGCAAGGACATGCGAGGGCAACTTTTCACGGAAGAGAGAAAGGACAAGATCCTGGCGACCTTGTCCTCTGGCAGGTGGCACAACTGGCTGGTGGAGTCCAAGACGAGACCCAGGAAGACTTGACACTGGAGAGGCTGGAGTCTGGACTTCTGTCGATTCACCACCCACCCCAGTCCTTCTAGGATGGTGATGACCTTGGTCACGTGAGTCGCACAGAGAGACTCCGACTGACCCACTATCAGGAGGTCGTCCAGATACGGAACGATCAATATGTCCTGTTCCCTGACATGAGCCATGACCTCCGCGAGGACTTTGGTGAAGATCCGTGGGGCCATGGAAAGCCCGAATGGCAGTGCTGCGAATTGGAAGTGTCTCAGCCTCCCGGAGACGTGTAGTGCGAATCTGAGGAACCGCCGGTGAGCCGGAAAAATAGGGATGTGATAATAGGCGTCCTTCAAGTCGAGGACCGCCATGAAACACCCTGGATACAACAGTCTGACAGTCGACTTCATGGTCTCCATTTTGAAGGCTCGCTGTTCCAGATGCAAATTTAAGCTTCTCAGGTTGAAGATGGTGCGGAAGGTGGAGTCCGGCTTCCGAACCAGAAACAGAGTGGAGTAAAACCCCTCCCCTTCTTGACCTATGGGGACCTCCTGAACGACGTTCCTTGAGAGGAGAGTGAGCACTTCTACTTCCAAGGCCATCTGCCGCTCTGGGGACCGCAAGGACGTTAGTATGAGAGACCCCCGAGGGGGCGAACGGAAGTCCAATTTCAACCCCTCCTCCACAATCTGAAGGAGCCACCTGTTGGAGGAGATTGCCCGCCATGCATGGAGGAAGAGGGACAACCGACCCCCTACCTGATGATAGACGTCATTGAGAGGACTTGGGCTTATTATCGGAGTGCTTGCCGAAGAGAAAACCCGAGTTGTTCTTTCTACGGTCCTTCCACTGATCATGCGGTTTTTGAGACTTCTTTGCAAAAAACTGACGTCTCCGAAAGGGCCGGCTGCGAGAGGACGCCACCGGAAAAACTGGAAACCCCTGTTTCCTATCGGATGCTTTAGTGAGGAGGTCGTCCAGGCTAGAGCCAAAAAGATAGGCACCCTCACAAGGCATGCTGCAAAGCCGTCCCTTGGATTGGACATCACCCTTCCAAGTCTTCAGCCAGAGGGCCCGACGCGCTGAATTGGACAGCGCCGCCGACCTGGCGAACAGTCTTAAAGAATCAACCGAGGCATCAGCCAGAAAGGCAGCAGCACCCTGTATTAAGGGCAAGGACGAGATAATATCCTTCCTAGGAGCGTCATTGCGCAACTGGTCTTCCAACTGCTGAAGCCACACCATCAAAGACCGGGCAACACAGGCGCCGGTCACGGCCGGGCGCAAGCCACCCGCCGCAGACTCCCATGTACCTCTCAGAAAACCATCAGCCTTCCTATCCAGCTGATCCTTAAGGGACCCCAAGTCCTCAAACGGCAAGGTAGTGGAACGAGACGCCTTGGCAATAGCGACATCAATTTTCGGGGTCCTATCCCAAGAGGTAGACGCCTCCTCATCCACAGGGTACTTCCGTTTTAGGGAAGAGCTAAGATTCAACCTTTTGTCCATCTTTTTCCACTGGTCAGTAATGAGACCTTGAACCTTTTGGGGAATGGGAAACCCCTTACGCTTCCTGGAATCCAAGCCCCCAAACATGACATCCTGGGTAGATTCGGGCCCCCTGGAGTCCACTATGCCCATGGTCGAACGTACAGCCTTCACCAAAGGTCCCACGTCTGCTGTAGGGAAACAAGGACGACCACCCTCATCGGAAGAGGAAGAGGAGCCAGAATCGGAGGGGGAAGATCCCGAGGATCCCGACGACCGAGAGCCCCGGGCCGAACCCGCCGAGGTATCGGGAGTAGACTGCTTATGATGACGGGACTTCTTGCGCCTCCTGCCTCCCTTAAGGGATTTAAGGGACTCCTGTACTTCCGCCCTGATAATGGAGCGCAATTCAGAGGAGAACCCCGGCCCCTCTTTGAGCAGGGTCTGTTGGATACAGTCTGCACATAGGGCCTTGGTGTAATCCGAAGACAGGGAGGATTGGCATATGGCACATTCCTTGTGACGCTGCTTGGAGGCACTCTTTTTCGGTACCTAACAAGAGAGGGGACACGGAAACGGGGACTTAGAAACACGAAGACCACGAAGTCCACTCACCCCCACGACTCCAGGCAATACCGGATCAGGAGGCGGATTCCCCTTGGATCTCCTGGGACCCACCGACCGAACGCTGCCCGGGCTCGACACAGCCTTCCGGGAACGATCCGCTGAGCCGCGGTCCGAGCCACGCTGGGGCGACTCCTTGCGCTGCTCCTTGCTGCGGGGGGAATCTCCTGCCATAATGGAGGAGAAAAAACTCACCAGTCCCAAGCGCCGGCCAGATATACCTCTTTAGATGGGCGCCGCCATCTTGGATCCGAGTGCGCATGCGCACACCAGTCACTTCCTGGTCGCAGGGCGCACGGCATCCTGGAATCGCGTCACTTCCGGTCGGAGCGTCCAGCTTCACCCCGGCGTGCAGCACAGCAGGGACAAGCCTTCCAGCGGCCGCCGTGAGTGCGCACATCCCCGGAGCGACGCCGGGCCGAGCTCCCGCTCCAGGCCCGCGCCTCACCGCCGCAGAGGTCCGAGACCGAGGGGGGGTGCATCCAGGCCCGAGCACCGGCTTCAGGTAAGTACCAGGCTTCCACACCGGGCCGGACCTGGGACATCAATGGGTTGTCCATACCAGGACAGGAAACCAAACTGATGTGGAGGAGAGGTACCGCCTTTTTATCAGTGGGTTTCCTGTCCTGATGTGGGCGGAACCTATCTCTCATGTGGTGCTGTCATGGGCGGCAGGGAAAATCCTATTACCCAAACTATTGAAAGTCTTTGAGGTGGCGGAGGGGGAAGGTGTATTGCCTGAATCTATGAGAGAAGCAATAATAGTAGTAATTCCTAAGGAGGATAAAAATCCGAGGCTTCCAGACTCATATAGACCCATCTCGTTATTAACAGCGGACGTGAAGCTTCTGGCTAAGGTGTTGTCAAACCGGCTGACTGGAGTTATATCTAACCTAATCCATATGGACCAATCAGGGTTCATGGCCAATAGGTCGACAGCTGCTAATATCAGGAGATTGTACCTTAATCTACAGTTGCCGCCTGACAACCCTGGCCGGAGGGTGATCGCTTCGTTAGATGCCCAGAAAGCGTTCGATAGTGTTGAGTGGGGGTATCTGTGGAAAGTGTTGCAGCATATGGGTTTTGGCCCACGGTTTGTTAAGTGGGTGCAGCTGTTGTATAATAGGCCTACTGCTAAAGTTAGAGTTAACGGTATGACCTCCTCAGCGTTTGAGTTGCACCGGGGAACGAGACAGGGCTGCCCACTATCGCCGCTCCTATTTGCTATTGCAATAGAGCCTCTGGCGGCGGCCATTAGGAAAACAAAGGAGATCCATGGATTTAAGTATGGGCATTTAGAGGAGAAAATAGCTCTTTATGCTGGCGATTTATTACTTTTCTTGGGGGATCCATCAGCCTCATTGGATCATGCCATGCAGATAATAGAGAAATTTGGAGAAGTTTCGGGACTGACCATTAATTGGTCTAAATCGAGCCTCTTTAAGGTGGATGGGGAAGTAGCCTGGACAAATGAGGATACTGGGGCTAACAAATTGAAGAATGTGGACGAATTTAAATATCTAGGTATAAAGATATCTCTGCCAGTAGAAAAATACATACAGGTGAACTTATGGCCGCTCCTTAAAAAATTGAGAACCAAGGTGGATGCCTGGAACAAGCTACATTTGTCAGTTGTTGGAAGGGTTAATTTACTAAAGATGGTAGTAATGCCTAAACTCCTATACATACTGCACAATGCCCCTGTTTGTATTTCAAGGAAAAGATTTAAAGGGATAAACTCGCTGTTTAGGGACCTGGTGTGGGGTAAAAAGCAGCCTAGGGTGCGATTAGAGACTTTACAAAGGCCGAAGGATGAGGGGGGTCTAGCAATCCCAAATCCGGAATTGTATTATATAGCGGCGCAATGTCAACACCTCAGGGGTTGGTCTGATCGAGAGAAAGATGGGGGCATTAAAGAAGTACTGGAATACATAGTGGGTAGAAGTCCATTGGTAATGGGACTAGAGGATGGTGCGGTGGGGCTCCTGGGTAGAACATCTCCTACAATGGCACTTATAAATAAGACCTGGGATAGGCTGAAAAGGGTGAGAGGGGTGACCCGGTTAACCAAGTTTACACCTATCTGGGATAACAGTAATCTCCCGGAGATTCAGAAAATGGGGAATATTGAGGAGTGGAGACGCAAGGGTGTAATATACATGCATCAGATATTGGACGGAGGAATTGTGAAATCGTTCCCGCAGTTACAGAGTGAGTTTCAGTTACCGGCGTCCGGCTGGCTCCACTACAGACAATTAAAACATGCGATTGCAGCCCAAGCGGCTAAACAAAGTGTGGCCATACAGACTGACCTGGTACTGGAGTATGTGTGTAAGGGCGGAGGAAGCACTAAAGGGATCATTTCTGGCACGTATAAAGATATACTACATACCTTTCTGTTAGAATACCCAATTAAAACTAAATCTAAATGGGAGGAGGAAGTTGGGCCGATAACGGAGGAGGTGTGGGAGAGTATCCTGGAGTATGTCCCTAAACTTTCCATGAGCGAACCGGCCAGACTGTCTCCCCTATACGTGATTCACCGGGTATATAGGTCTCCCTTACTGATGTTTAAAATGGGGTTGAAAAGGAATTCGGAGTGTCCAAGGTGTCAGGGATCTGACGCAGGTATTTTTCACATGATATGGTCTTGTCCGAGACTGGTCTCCTTTTGGACTAAGGTTATCCACAAGATAGGAAGAACATATGGGTGTGTTCTCCCCAGGGAACCAGTGATCTGCCTATTGGGATATGTTGAGGAGCTTGGGGTGGAAAATACTATGAAAATTGTCATTGCTAGGCTGCTGTATGCGGCAAGAAAGCTAATCGCCAGGTCCTGGATTAAAAAAGACCCCCCGACCAGGGGAGAGTACATTAAAAGGGTGAAGTGTATTCTTCAGCTGGAACGGGGAGTGTATGAAAGAAGGGGGAATGTTAAAATGTTGGAGAAGCTCTGGTCTCCTTGGCTGCAATGCGGATAGGACGAGTGATGGACCAGTAAACTGATATGGGACGGGGATAGCCGTCTGAGACCTCTGATGTGTATGTTTTGTTTTATTTGTGTTACTAGTTGTTCCTCCTGCACAGCGGGATGGTTGCTATACTACAGTTGAAGGGTATTATAAGTGTGTACTATATGGGATGTAGTATCGGGGAGAAGTGTTGCTGCCGGGGTGGGGGAGGGGGCGGGAGGGGGAGTTAAAGGGGTAATAGATGTGATAAATTTAATTTGGATGCCGATTTGTTATTCTGTTGTATGTACTCTGTTTTAATAAAAAAGTATCTGATTTAAAAAAAAAAAAAAGTAATACTTTGTGCGGCCTCCGGAGGCATAGCCTATACACCCAATTGTCTGGGTCTCCCAATAGAGCGACAAAGAAATCCTGCGGATAACAAGAGAATTAGCTGAAGCCACCGCCGTGCGGTGAGCAGCCTCTAGCATTGCAGACATGGCATAAGATGAAAAAGCTGAAGCCTGAGAGGTTAAGGTAACCATCTCAGGCATAGATTCCTTGGTGAGGGAATGCATCTCCTCCAGAGAAGCAGAGATGGCTTTGAGAGCCCACACTGCTGCAAAAGTCGGGGAAAACGCGGCCCCCGCAGCTTCATACACAGATTTGGCCAAAAGGTCAATCTGACGGTCAGTGGAATCCTTAAGTGAGGTGCCGTCAGCCACCGACACAACGGTCCGGGCTGAGAGCCTAGACACCGGAGGGTCTACCTTTGGGGAGTGAGACCACTCCTTGACCACCTCAGGTGGAAATGGAAACCGATCATCAGAACCACGCTTTGGAAAGCGTTTGTCAGGGCAGGCCCTGGGCTTGGTCACAGCGGTCTGAAAACTGGAGTGGTTAAAAGAACACACTCTTCACTCTCTTAGGCGAGGTAAACTGATGTTTTTCTGCCAAAGAGGGTTGCTGCTCTGAGACTGGCGGATTGAGATCCAGCACAGAATTAATGGACGCAATCAAGTCACTAAAATCTGAGTCACCCTCAGAGAAATCGATGGGATACATAGCCTCCGAGCCACCCGTGAGGGCATCCTCCTCATCTTGCGAGTCAGCTCTTGAGACAGAGCCGTGGGATGAGGAGGGGGAGGAAACCCTGCGCCTTCTCTTAGAAGGACGGGGTCTGGGACCTGATGATGAATCCTCTGTGAGCTCTGATGGACGGAGGTCAGAGGATAGGAATCCTCTGTCAAGAGCATTAGAGGCTCCCTGTGAGGAGGGCTGATGCATATTCAAAGTCCTGGACAAAAGTCCCATGGACTCAGCAAATGACTGGGATATGGACCTAGAAAAGGACTCTACCCAGGCCGGGGGTTCAGCCACAGGTGCAGCAGCAGCCTGAGAGACCACTGGGGGTGAGACTCCAGGCTGTGGCACCGCCAAGTTAGAGCAACCATCACAGTGTGGATAAGTGCTCGGCTCAGGCAGCAGGAGCTTACATGCAGTGCATACAGAATAAAGCTTTGGAGCCTTGCTCCTTGTGTGAGACATGCTGCTGGAGTGGGGGCTTTGCAGAGAATGAACCCCAGGGAGAATATACAGAGGTCCACAACCGGAGACCGGCTGTGGCTTACCAGACCGCTTGGTGCGGTTGTTGTGTGCCCTCCAGATCCCGAAGCCCGATCCCCCAGTGCACAGCACCTCAGCAAAGATGCAGAGTGCAGAATGTCCTAGAGCAGAGTAAACTCTGCGTGAGAAATGGCCGCCGGAGCGAGAAGAGGGGGCGGGACTAGGGGGCGTTCCTATAGGAGAGCGGGAACTGGAGGGCTATAGAGACCTGCAGGGGAGGAGGGACGCCCCAGCAGTGGGGAGTGTCCCTCCCCTGTGTAGAACGGCCACCGGGAGGAGCCGAGCCTGTCCCTCTGCATGAGTGACATGCGAGGGCAGGAAAACGAAACTAGGCCTCCGGCGAAGCCGGGGCCTAAATTTAAGCGGCGAGGCCAACAAGCAGGCACCATCGGCGCGGTTCTCAGGCAAAAGCTAGAGAACCCGCCGGAAAAGGCAAAATAATCATATACAGCATACTCTCCCCATACAATAAAGAACCGGGACCCCCAACACATAAACGTCTCAGGTACTTAGCTGCTGAGACGCAGGGCCAGGTCCCTGGGGATGAGTGTTCCGGTCCAACAGGATCCTCAAGGGGCTGTGGATGGAGACCGGACTCCTGCCAGGCATGGAGACCGTGCTGGCTCCCACTTCAAGCCAGAGCCCAGGAGGGATGGTGAAGGAGCGCGGCATGTAAGGCTCCAGCCTTGGAAATCAACCTTAACAACACCGCCGACACAGTGGGGTGAGAAGGGACATGCCGGGAGTCCAGACTTGGACCCGCTTTTCTTCAAACTCTTTCCAAAAATCAAACAAATCAGATGAGAATGCATGTGTGGATGTATGCCTCCTGAACACAAAGCGATAAACTGGCTAGATCTGGTTCTCCAGGGGGTGTATAAGCTCAGAGGGAGGAGCTACACTTTTGAGTGTAGTACTTTGTGTGTCCTCCGGTGGCAGAAGCTAAACACCCATGGTCTGGGTCTCCCATAGGAACGATAAAGAAAGAAAAAATAGCTTCCTGAATCTGTTTTGCAGCAGTTGGACAACGGATTTTTTTTTACATATCAGAACTGACGAGTGCATTCTGAGATTTTGTTCCCATGGTTCAGTGTTCCCACGTGTAAAGATGCAAGTCTGAATTGTGACACTGACGTACAGAGGTTCGCGTGCAGCCCGTTGTGACGAAATATGCTCATCTGAACTCAGCCCTAAATGGCGGGGATTTGGGTTGTTTGAGCAAGCATAGCATCAGAACAGCATTAGGATAAGTGCAGCCTGGGACACATGGCTTCCTTATCTGTCTGCAGGTTTTTGCCATCTCATCTAAGATCAGCAGGACAGGCAAAGAGACCCTGAATTCAATGATGTATCACTTAGATTAGTGGCTGCAGCCATTCTGACACAGTGAAAGATTTCAGATTTTGCATGTAACAGAGCTCTGAGCGCTGCCCCCGCCCACTCCAGGCTTTCAGTGTACATTTCCATAGACAGAAGCTGCTAATCAAGAGGGGCAGAGTGTGCTGCTGAGACTCACTATAGATAAAGATAAGAGGCTTAAGGTACCGTCACACTAAGCAACTTACCAGCGATCCCAACAACGATAGGGATCGCTGGTAAGTTGCTAGGAGGTTGCTGGTGAGCTGTCACACTGCGACGCTCCAGCGATCCCACCAGCAACCTGACCTGGCAGGGATCGCTGGAGCGTGGCTACACCAGTTGCTGGTGAGCTCACAAGCAACCAGTGACCAGCTACACGTGCAGAGAGCAGGGAGCAGCGCACACTGAGCGCTGGCTCCTTGCTCTCCTAGCTACAGCACACATGGGGTTAATTACCTGATGTGTGCTGCAGCTAAATGTGCACAGAGCAGGGAGCAGTGCACAATGCTGAGCGCTGGCTCCCTGCTCTCCTACTTACAGCACACATCAGGTTAATTAACCCGATGTGTCCTGCAGCTAGCTACATGTGCACAGAGCAGGAGCCGGCAGCACAGGCAGTGAGAGCGGGGGAGGCTGGTATCAAAGGTAAATATCGGGTAACCAAGGACAGGGCTTCTTGGTTACCCGATGTTTACATTGGTTACCAGCCTCCGCAGAAGCTGGCTCCCTGCTCACTGCACATTAGTTGTTGCTGTCTCGCTGTCACACACAGCGATCTGTGCTTCACAGCGGGACAGCAACAACTAAAAAATGGCCCAGGACATTCAGCAACAACCAACGACCTCACAGCAGGGGCCAGGTTGTTGCTGGATGTCACACACAGCAACATCGCTAGCAACGTCACAAAAGTTGTTCGTTAGCAGCGATGTTGCTTAGTGTGACGGGGCCTTTAAGCTAACACTGCAGGTAAATTAAAAAAAAAAAACAAAAAAAAAACAAAACCTGAGATAACACAGACACAGGGATGAAGTCTGTTTTAACTCTTGCAGCATGCTGTCTTCAAATTACATTGCAGAAACCTGCTGACAGAGTCCCTTTAAATGTCCTATTGGGGTCATAAAAGGGTTAAACCACCAATTGATTGCACAAGAATCTCTCAGACATACATCTGATCATCGTGATCTATACAACATATAAGGAGACTGCGATATCCATACATGCCTTCATGAAGGAGGGAGCGGCATTTTCAGCAGCAGCAATGCGCTCGGAGGTGGATTGCAGACGTCGCTCTCTGGTTTTCAAGGTCTTGAATCCTCGAGACTGTATGTAACCTGAGGACAGGTATATGTAAGTCACATTATAGCCGCAAGTCTTACATCAGCGGTTGCATCTTCCTAGAATTTACTTTCCGCTGATGTTTGATAATGAAGCGTCTATATAAGATCATTTCAAGAGGAAAAGCAGCAAGACCTGAAAATCTGGAAATATACAAGTCATCTTACCCGGCCATCGCTGTAGGTCTGCGCTGACTTGTTTTAGCGGACTTGGCTGTTGTATAGAAAGTGGTCGCAGAGCATGAAATGTATTAGGGTAGCCTTACAAAAGAAAAAAAAAACAAAAATTAATACATTTTGTGCCTCCAGCGCTTCTTTTTACCAAGTTAAATGATTAGACAAGTTTCCACAAGTTTGTAGAGATCAATCACAGTCATGGAGCCTGAGTGAAGGACTCGGGCAATTGAAGAGACTTTACTGCAGAGGAGATTCCTAACAGACAGCCTAATGGGGAAACACAGTTGCCGAAGTTTCTTGTTAAAGGGGGTTTCCCGCATTCAGGAAAATTATTCCCAAATGCTCTAGTCTAAAATACATAATTAGACGAAATAGACCAGATACTTGTCCTCCCCGAGGTAGACAGCCCATGCCAAGCTCAGGGATTGGCTGCAGCAGTCATACACGCCGCTGACGTGACGTTATCGCTGACCAGGGACGGGAAGCCGGCACTGGAACCAGGAAGAACGAAAATCAGCTTTATGTGATATTATACAGCTTTGGGGGTTATTTTACTTGCACAAACAAGGCTGATACCTCAGAGGTGCAATAGGAACATAGAATTATTACTAGTGATGAGTGAGCATTACCATGCTTGGGTGCTTGTAACTAGTGATGAGTGAGTACTACCATGCTCGGAAGCTCAGTACTCGGAACTAGTGATGAGTGAGCACTACCATGCTCTACTGCTCGGTACTCGCAACCAACAGTTGGTCGCTTGAACAGGTGTCACATAATGGAAGTCAATAAGGGAACATATTTCCAGAAGATTTTCAGAAAAAAAATACTCAAGTTTCCTTATGGACTTCCATAATATTCGGTATGCAAGTCGCATCTGTCTGAGCGTCCGATTGCTGGTTACAAGTACAGAGCACGAGAGCATGGCAGTGCTCGCTCATCACTATTTGTTATATGCTGGTCACTACTTCTCAATTCTCCAAGAATATCGAATGAAAAGGAATATGTAACCAGTGCAGCCGATCACCGGCAGCAGAAGAGATCCTCTACACAACCAGTGATGCCGGCAGCAGAAGTGATCCTCTACACAGCCAATGATGCGGCTGCACTGGTGTCATGTCCAGGCAACATCAGTACTTTACCAACAGGAGATCAGGGAGAAGAGTATTTCTTCTCTAATTTTACTTGTCCAATAATGATGATGCGGGTCACCACTCAAAACAGAAGGCTGGAGACAAGTGCGCTCGGCTGCATTCAGCATTCCCACAGGAGTGAATAGAGAGGCATCTAGGAGTGATCACCGCTCCATATAGAGCAGCCATGGCACCAGGCAGGACCAGAGGGACGGAACAGACTATAAGCTTGTGGACTACAACCAGCACTCACCATTTTTGTTTTCAAAGAAAGACTCGGCAGACACGTGTGATGTGTGCCAGCGGGGGGAGGTTTTCTTGTTATCGGAGAAGAAGCCGGGTAGAAGCTTGTTTAGAAGTGTATCAAGGTCTGTAGTCCTCAACTCGGACAAACCCAGGTCTCTGAGGTTTAAAAGAGGCTGAGAAAAAAAAGGGATGAAGTTTTATGCTAAATTGACAAATCTGCCAAAACACCACTAATATTTAAGCATTAGCAATAGGTTTTAGAAAACATAGCAAATATTTACTTGTTGGGATGGAATTAAAGGGTTATCCTCATCATTATCGTGTTAAATAGGTAATTTGCAAAGTTGTGTAATCCCCCCGCTTATTAAAAATCCTTTCCATTCTCAAGTTGCTAGGTTACCGGCCACCTCTACAATCTATCAGCGGGGGGTGGTCTCATAGGCAAGGAGCCCCAATGTTACAAGCGCGTTGTGTTACAGCCTTTAAGTGGCGCCCCGAAGCCGGTCCCACTTCCCCGAAGCCGGTCCCACTTCCCCTCACTCATCCAATGCTGCAGAGGCAAAGCAGCATGGGAGAGAAGACCAGTTAAATTGGCAGCTCAACCATGTAGCTGGGCCAAACCGGCAGTGTTCAGGAGCATACCAACCCACTGCAAACAGTAGGTCAGGAGGCAGAGCTGGCTGTTAGTCAACGCCAGGGTGCGGTTACAGCTGCCAGTGATTATGCACTGAGCGATGACAAACTGCACCAGTGCCACCCCTATGACTGAAAGCTAAATTCTGCCGAGAGGATTTCAGTTAATTTCCTCCAGCAGCGAGGCTCGCCGTGCGGGCAGAACACAGTTAACCCACAGATTAACGCCAAATCTCCAGCGGTTTTTGTTTTACACCTCAGGCTCTCTTTATAAAGGGTTGTCAACTACTAGTAAAAATAGGGTCATCTATATAAGATCAGTTGAGGTAGAACACACTGTCTGCAATCAGGTTTTTGTAGATCAGTCCAAACGTACAATTAATGTAGTTGGAACAGCACAGCTCTGTTCACCATGCTGCAGCCATTCTCAGGTGCTGCAGCTCAGCTCTTATTAAAGTGATTGGGATCTAAGCTTCAGTACTGGATAACTCCTTAGACAATGAAGTGCAGGGAATTCTCTGAGAATAGGACATACCTCGGCGCTGTACGGTTCGGTGTCGGGAGTCACTTCACGCTGCAGAACGGGAATAGAAGAGGAGCTGGGAAAATACACTGCAGTCTTGGGAGAGTGGAAGGCAGTAATGAGGTGGCTTAATGGTATTGTAACCTATGGAGAAGAAAACAGGCAAATATGAAAAAGTCCAATATGGAGCTAAAATGCAAATATATTTAAAGGAACCTGTCAGGTGCAATATGCACACAGTAGCACGAGCAGTTCTGGGTGTATATTGCTAATCCCTGCCTAACCATCCCTGTATACACTAAAGAGATCTTGATAAAAAGTATTTCTAAAGATCCCATATAATATGCTAATGAGTGAAGGGACTAGTCACAAGGGCGTTAGTTCCTCTGCCTAGTCGGCCTCCTTAGCATGTTAGTATGCCCCTGTGTGCGTGATAACATGCTAATGAATGTGCAGTGTCAGAGGCATAGTCGTGCTCACCTCTCCGCTGCCATTGTGTCAGACTCCTGGATTTCGGCACAGTGTGCGTGATCCTGGACTTTCGGTCATGCGCACTAAACGAGTTTGAAGCCTGGATGCGTACACCCAGCTTCATAGTGCGCATGACTGAAGCTCCAGGATGACGCACACCGAGCCGAAATCCAGGAGTCGGTCGCGGCGGCAGGAGAGAGCGGTGAGCGCAACCATGTGTGAGTGCCTCTGACACTGTACATTCATTAGCATGTTAGTACACTCACAGAGGTATGCTTACATGCTAGGGGGGCCAACTAGCCAGGGGAACTAACGCCCTTGTGACTAGTCCCTGCGCTCATTAGCATATCATAAAGGATTTTCTAAAGATCTCTTTATCTATGCTAGTGTATACAGGGACGATTAGGCAAGGATTAATAATATGCACCCAGAACTGCTCGTGATTTTGGGTGCATAATGCGCCTGACAGGTTCCTTTAACATAACATAATATATTGATCACTGAGAATCTGGAAATAAATACACAGGGTCCCATAATTACAAATTATAAAAAAAATCTATAATTGTATATAATTATATATATATATATATATATATATATATATATATATATATATATATATATATATATATACATACATACATACATACACACATACTAGAAGGTGGCCCGATTCTACTATTCTAGAATTTACGTATTGTGTAGTTCATGTATGATTTTTGTTATATAATATAATATAAAATATATATATATATATATATATATATATATAATATATATGAGATGTTGTTGTGTGTAGTTACCAAGTGTTTGTGTAGGCGCTGTACATGTTCTGGGTGTTGTCTGGGTGTGGCGGGGGGTGAGAGCGGTGTTGTATGTGTGTTGCGTGTGTTGCGTTGTTTGTGGAGCGCTGTGTGTCTGTAGCGTTGTGTGTGTGTTGCGCGGTTTGTGTGTGTGTGGTGTGTTTTGGGGGGAGGTATGTTTTGTGCAATGTGTGTGTTGTGCGGTATGTGCGTATATTTGTGTGTGCCGCGGTGTTTGTGTGTTGGGTGTTGTGTGTGTGCAGCGTTGTCTGTGTGTGTGGGTGTCTGTGTAGGGCAGTAGTTTATGGTTCCCAGTGTGTGTGTGTGTGGTGTGGTGTGTTGTGCAGTGCGCGCGTGTGTGTGTGTGTGTGTGTGTGTGTGTGTGTGTGTGTGCGCATTAGCCTCTCTTCTCTCAGCCTACCTCTCCCAGCCTCCCTCCTCCCAGCCTCCCTCTCCCAGCCTCCCCAAGCATCAGCCTCCACCAGCATCAGCCTCTCTCCTTCCAGCCTCCCCAGCATCAGCCTCCGCCAGCATCAGCCTCTCTCCTTCCAGCCTCTTCCAGCATCAGCCTCCCTCTCCCAGCCTTCCCCAGGATCAGCCTCTCTCCTCCAAGCCTCCGTCCTCCCAGCCTTCCGCAGCATCAGCTTTCCCCTCCCAGCCTCCCTCAGCATCAGCCTTCCCCAGCATCAGCCTCTCTCTTCCCAGCCTCAGCCTCTCTCCTTCCAGCCTCCCCCAGCATCAGCCTCTCTCCTTCCAGCTTCCCTCAGCATCAGCCTCCCCTTCCCAGCCTTCCCGAGGATCAGCCTCCCTCCTCCCAGCCTCCCCCTCCCAGCCTCCCTCAGCATCAGCCTTCCACTCCCAGTCTCCCCCAGCATCAGCCTCCCCAAGCATCAGCCTCCACCAGCATCAGCCTCTCTCCTTCCAGCCTCCCCCAGCATCACCCTCCCCTTCCCAGCCTTCCCCAGGATCAGCCTCTCTCCTCCCAGCCTCCTTCCTCCCAGCCTCCCTCAGCATCAGCCTTCCGCTCCCAGTCTCCCCCAGCATCAGCCTCCCCAAGCATCAGCCTCCACCAGCATCAGCCTCTTTCCTTCCAGCCTCCCCCAGCATCAGCCTCTCTCCTTCCAGCCTCCATCAGCATCAGCCTCCCGTTCCAGCCTTCCCCAGGATCAGCCTCTCTCCTCCCAGCCTCCTTCCTCCCAGCCTCCCTCAGCATCAGCCTTCCCCTCCCAGTCTCCCCCAGCATCAGCCTCCCCAAGCATCAGCCTCCACCAGCATTAGCCTCACTCCTTCCAGCCTCCCCCAGCATCAGCCTCCCCAAGCATCAGCCTCCACCAGCATCAGCCTCCACCAGCATCAGCCTCCCTCAGCATCAGCCTCCCCCTCCCAGCCTCCCCCAGCATCAGCCTCTCTCCTCCCAGCCTTCCCCATGATCAGCCTCTCTGCTCCCAGCCTCCTCCAGCACGCCGTGCTCCTCTGCCGACACTCACACACCCGATCGCATCCACTCACACACACCCGATCGCATCCACTCACACACACAGACACTGACGATATCGCACATAC